>NC_079438.1:30134499-30416999 GCF_903798145.1 Danio aesculapii | reverse complement strand
TGGGGACTCGGTGTTATGAGGAGCTGAGGGGCTGAGCATCCAGCTGTGGTGGAGTAGGATAAGGGTGTGGAAAAGGCATAAGGCATGCTTGGGGTGGTAAGAGAAGACAGGGAAATTTGTGGACTAAGGTGGTGGTTGGGGGATTTAAGGAGTTTATGAAGAGACTAGAGGTGGCTTGGGAGGGGCTGTAGAGGGGAGAAAGGGATATGGGGGGGGGGGACTCCTGCGGGAGTTAGAGCTCTGGGAGACCCCTGCGGGAGTCGGAGCTTCTTGTGGAGGTAAGGAGAGTTAGAAGCGGAAAAGGGGACACATCTGGACGTGTGCAAGTACGAATGTACTCAATGTCCAAATGAGTACCCAGGCATGGACACATATGCACGCACGCACGCACGCACACGTATAAACACATACACATGCGTACGCGCGTATATGTGCACAGAAAACAAACCTGCACGCGCACACCCACATGTGCACGCACGCACGCACGCAGCCACAAGCAAACATGAACTTACACAAATGCATATAACTATTTATCTATGGATAGCTCCTGCAGGAGTCTGGGCTGTTGTGACGAAGAGCTTTGAGGGGGTTGAGAAATGGACAGTAACTTGCTGGGGGGGGTGGGGGGGGGGGGGGGGGGGGTTCGCGGCTCTAATTTGACTCCTGCGGGAGTCAGAGCCGGGGAGGCAGACATGGGGAGAGGAAATGATGCTCTTGCTAAAGAAGTTATAGGAGGAGATGGGGGGGGGCATGGGGGGGGATTCAGGTTTGCCTAGAACTTTAGGGAGGGAGTGTGGGGAGCAGAAAACCAGCTGTAAGTAACACTAATATGCTATACAAGTATATATAATAAACAACTACACAAAAAAAAAAGATACTAATGCAGCGGGAGCCCACAACGCTGATAAGGGGAAAGAAAAGTGGAGAGCTGTTAAAGTAACAAGGTTACTAAGCAAAATACATAATACCATAAACATGAAATGCTAATGAACTACTATGCAGAATAAACACAATGCCGAAACTGATGAAAAACTATACAAAATAAATAAACTGATGCAGAGGAAGCACTCAACACTGGCAGGGGAAATAGGAAGGTGAGGGCGATAGGTGAGGCTCTTGCGAGAGCCAAAGCTCGTATTGACTCCTGCGGGAGTCAGAGCTTAGGGTGATGCTAAGGTGGAGGAAGGATGTTAGATGAGTGTCAAAGGTAAGGAGTAAAGGCTGGGAGAAAACCGCAAAAGCACTCAATGCTGGCAAGGGAAAAGGTGCTGGAAGTAACATGATTATGCAGAAATACACAATATTATACGCAAAACACTAAAATGGACTAATATGCAGAATAACACAATGTAGATATTTGTTTAATGACTATATGGAAAACAAATAAACTGGTACAGTGGAAGCACTCCACACTGGAATGGGAAAAGAAAGAGGAAGGTAGCTGGAACACAGATATACTATACAATTATGCAAATGATCCAATACAAGACATGAAAAGATAATAGTAAACTACTGTGCAGAATAAATGAATTAAATCAGCAGAGGCACACAATGCTGGTAGGAAAAATAAAAGGGGGAAGAGCAGCTGCAAGTAACAAATATCCTATACAAATACAGAATATACAAACTATGCACTAAGACACTAAAGCAGCGGGAGCACACAACGCTGGCAGGGGGAAATAACAGGGGAGAGCTGTTGGAGGAAACGCGATTACTATGCAAAATACAGAATATAATAACATAAATGCTAATGAACTATGATGTAGGATAAACAATGTAAATACTGGTGAATTACTATACAGAATAATTAAACTGATGCAGCGGAAGCACTCAATTCTGGCAGTGGAAACAGGAAGGTGATAGGTGAGGCTCCTGTGAGAGCCGAAGCTCGTGTAGACTCCTGTGGGAGTCTGAGCTTAGGGTGATGCTTAGATGGAGCAAGGAGGTTGGATGAGAGATGAAGGCAAGGGATAAAGAGCTTGGAGGGAACAACAGAAGCACTGGATGCTGACAGAGGGAAAAGAAAGGAGAGGGTGAAAGGTGAGACTCTTCCCAGAGCCAAATCTTGTGTTGACTCCTGCAGAAGTCTGAGCTTAGGGTGATGCTAAAATGGAGCAAGGAGGTTAGATGAGTCAAAGGCAAGGGGTAAAGAGCTGGGAGTGAAACAGTGGAAGTACTCAATGTTGGCAGGGGGAATGGAAAGGTGAGGGTGATAGGTGAGGCTCTTGCGAGAGCCAAAGCTCTTGTTGATCCCTGCGGGAGTCTGAGCTTAGGGTGATGCAGATGGAGCAAGGATATTAGGAGAGTCAAAGGCGAGGGGTAAAGAGCTAGGAGAGAACAGCGGAAGCACTCAACGCTGGCAGGGGGAACAGAAAGGAGAGGGTGAAAGTGAGGTTCTTGCAAGAGCCAAAGCTCGTGTTGACCCTTGTGGGAGTCTGGGCTTAGGATAATGCTGATGGAGCAAGGAGGTTACATGAGAGTCAAAGGCAAAAGGTACAGAGCTAGGAGGGAACAGTGGAATTACTCAATGCTGGCAGGGGGAACAGAAAGGTGAGGTTGATAGGTGAGGCTCTGCAAGAGCTGAAGCTCATATTTACTACTGCGGGAGTCTGAGCTGTAGAGGGGGTTGCTAGGAATGGACAGTTAGATGGTTTGGCTAGAGTATAAAAGGGTGGCCGAGATGGCTGAGAGGTTTAATAGAACCGACTGGGGTTGTTATAGATGAAAAGACTGAGGCGAATGCAGGATTTGAAAAGCTTCAGAGGACCAACGACCGAGGCTCTGGATCTGATGTTGGGAAAGCCTGTTAATGGCTGCTGTGGTGGCATGCCAGTTCTGAATGAATGGCTGGAAAAGGAATCCTGAGAGGCGGAGGACTTTGAGGTGTTTCTGGAACAAGAGACATGATACTGGACGATTAGCGTCGTCAGTAAAAAAGGGGGTCTAGGGGGGTTGTTTCTTGAGATTCCCTTAAGTGTAGGTATGTTAGAAGGGTTTGGAGGGCATGGGTGAGGGCAGGGATGTTAAAGATGTAAATGAAATGTTCTGTCGAATTGATCTATCTTACTTTGCAGGATGAAGAAACCCTTTCTTTCCTCATCAAGCAAAATTAGATCTGCTATAGTGGGTTGGAGTGAGGGGTTGAGTTGAATTTGTTCCATGCTGTGATGTGATGGAAGGGTTCTGAGGGCTACTACTTGGAGGATAATCAATATGGGGTTTGGTGGAGGTTATAAAGGGTGTGGCTTAAGGTAATGTCACTTCTGGAAAGGGAGGGACAGGCGTTGGGTTGGAATCCACTTCTGGAGCCAATGACCAGAATTTCTGGAAAGAAAATGAGAAAGAGTCAGTGATTTGGTTTTTGCAACCTGCAAGTGTTCAGCAGACATGATACATTGTTCTTTGGCCGATGTCCAAATAATTTGAAGAATTTGTGTCCTTAAAATGATTTTAAATATTTTAGTTATGCGAGTCTTGCTTTCTAAAGATATATGAAATGTTTAGTTTTGTTGGAGAGTAGTTATTTTGCAAGGCTTCCTCTTAAAGCATGCTATGTACATTACCACAGGTGGACCGCTATGAGAGCGGTGAGAGTTTGGCTTCATTGCAGTGGCTGAAGTCTCGGGGAGAGCAGGGCTCTGGTTGCAGTTGTAGAAGTTTGTTGGCTATTTCGATATTGATATGCTGAAAAGTGCAATGCTGTAAAAACTTCTTTAGAGCTGAAGCTTTTTAGCAGCCGGAAGCTTTCTTCCAAACAAAGATAAAGTGGACTGAAAACTGTGGTTATTTATAGTAGCTTATGGCTCATATGATTGGATGATACTGATTAGCTTAATACGTGACCGGCTGTGATAAATCATAAGCATGTGATCCTCTCGAAATTAGTTTATGAATAAACCGCACTTAATTCATGTTATTTGGGATTTTTGGGGCATTTCTAAAATGAGCTGTTTTGGGGCACTCACTTCAAATCAAAACAACAAAGAACTGAAATGTCGTAATTTCAAACAAAATCCTGCCAAATTGAAGTTCTTTTTGAGTTTCTGTGGTCAGATTGAAACAGCTCCCCCAAAAGTTTGCTTTGGCTCCTAAACACCTTTAAGCTGCCATTGGTCTGTGGTGATTACACAATAGGTGGGTGTGTTCCGGAGCTCCGCCTTCTTTGAATTGCAATTCCTCCCTTTAATTCACTTCTTAATCCATGGTTGGCCGACAGGAGAACAACATCAACACTAGTCACCTGATACACTAGAAGGTCAGGTAGCAGAGCCAGTACAGAAGCTTCCGCACCTGTATGATCACTCCTGGAGGGGTTCACATACTGGCACAAAAGCCCATTTCAGAATGCGTCTTTTCTATGAAAGTACATACACTGGTGGAGCCATTCAGTGTCTGGCTGCACTAAAATATAACACGGTGTAAATACGTGGTGGTGCTTCTCGTGGAGGAGGCTGTTTGCCATCGGATGAAACTGTGGTGGCTCTTTTAATCTGGCTGTGGAAGCAGGGTATTGGCAAACGAACTCCATTCCACTCACATTTATTCGATCTTGTTTATCTTATAAATAATTAATCAACAAAAATGCTTCAAAATGAAGAGACAAATTATATAAAATGAAATATTTTGCAAAAACAAGAATCTTCCAACAAAAATGTATGAAGCTGTCAAAATTGTGACAATGCCTTTATTTTTATTTTATTTGGTGTACTGCCATGGTGTGTTTACCATGATTTGATGACGTTCACAACTAGCAAGTTGAAGAATAAATACAAAACTAATATTTAAACTAAATAAAAGTGCATTTTCAAAAAATGGCTTCAACACTGTTCCTCTCTCAGCCGTCATCATCACAGTGTTGTGCAGCGTGACACATTCACCGCCTCTTTTTGCCCTCAGACAAAGAATGAAACATAACTTTGTTTGAAGTAATCCAGGGCCTTCACTCACTCACTCACTCAATATCCGTTAGCTTTTTCCCGCATTTATCAGGGGTCACCACAGCAGAATTACCCTGGTACATTTTATATGGAAGACTCCCTTCCAGCTGCAACCCAGCACTGACAGTACAACCTTCAGTGCTGGGAAACACCCACACACAGAAGAAAATAATAAATGAATGAGAATCTGTGCATGTTTATGGTAACTGTCAATAAGTGTCATTAGCTCAGTTATGTCATTTCAAATGCAAATCTTTGCTTTATGACAACTTTACAACAACAAATACATCATGACGTGTGTGTAATGGTAATGACAACTTGACATTACCAAGCAAACATAACTTCAGGAATCTGCCATAAGCATGATTGTCTAGTGGACATTATAATTGTATCATGAATTTTATAATAGCGTCATTATAATGTAATTAAATGTAATTAAACATTCCTAATGCTATTATACATTTATTTGACAGCATACTGACAATTTTAATGTGAAATTTTAATGATAAATTCAGTTTGTTCCACTAAAAGAAATTATCATTAAAAAGTTCATGACACAATTCTAATGGCCTCATGACAACCATGTTTATGACAGATTTATGAAGTTGGCTTGGCAATGTCAAGTTAAACAACACAGACATCTCAAACAATGTCATCTCTGCATTTATAATGGCATAACTGAGCTAATGAGACTTAATGACAATTGTCTTAAGCATTCATAACATCTCATCCATAGGCATGACATATCACAACATGATTAAAAAGGTGTCATGACAGTCTTATGATCCCCTTCAAGTAAAGTGTTTCCACTTTTCCTTTTGTGACTGAAACTAGAGCAAATTTCAGCTTCTGCACAGGTGACTGTGTGTTAGTGACGTCTATGGAACAAAATCAATGCCAAAAGTATTGAATTAAAAAGCTTGTTGAATAGCACAAACTGAAAAAAATAATACACCGTATTAACAAGTTCTTGCATTTTAATGACTTGAATTGCAGGGTTTGTATATTTAGGTCCTGAAATTTAACATAGCTGTTTATTTAAGTTGTGAATAGTTCAACTAAAAATATTTCAAACATGTTTTCGTACTTATAAATTCAATAAATCATTTTCAATTTCCAGGATTCACTTACAAAATATTCAATACCCTTTAAAAATACGTTGTATAATATTCAAAAGGTAATTTTCAGTTCATTTTATTTCAGTTCAAATATTCGCTTCCATAAATTCAGTGGCTCAAATTCGACTGTTAAAATTCAACATTACATCCGGGAACTGCAGGAAAAGCAATAGATTGCAGATTGAAGATCGACAGCTGCTTTTCCACCAGCAGGTGGAGATGGAATAATTTAAGATTTTTTACCCAGTAAATAGACGAGAAAAAAGCTAATAAAGGCACAAAAGTAGCATTTAATATTAATATCAGTGTCTTGGACATTATAAGTAATAAAATGAGTATGAGTAAAATAAGTAAATGATCTTTGGTCATTTATATTTGCCCTTATGTAACAGAAGCCAGTTGGTGATCGCGTAAACCTCACTCCTCGGATTCAGCGACAGATGTTGTTCTGCAGTGCCATTCACAGACTCTTAAATGGGCAGGTGCTCATTTATGCTACTTGGTAGGGATGTGACGGTCGCGGAAATTAGCTAAGTGGGGGTGGTGATGGTCGCGTGATTCTCGCTAAGTGTGTGTGTATGGGGGGGGGGGGTGTTAATAGGTATGATTAATATAATAATGGAAACACTCTTGTGTTATCATGCTTGGCCAAATGTCACGACTTTCACTTTTCACATTCATAACTATGCACAGGCCCAGATATCATCTGAAACTTCAGAGGTGTTCCCATCAAATATTGGCAGCCATCCAGCATCTCTCAACCAGTATTTGACGTGCGGTCCTGGTTCTGACCGGCCACCAGAGCTCACGGGCACTCGTTTGCGTTTGCCGCGTACAAGCCGCACAGGTATAAAAAAACGCCAAATATTTCATTCATTCATCAATTCATTCATTCTCCTTCGGCTTAGTCTATATTTTAGAGGTCGCCAATCATTTTAAATAATAAAGTAAAAAAAAAAAAAATATATATATATATATATATATTTATATATATATATATATATATATATATATATATATATATATATATATATATATATTTTTTTTTTTTTTTTTTTTTTTTTTTCGTTCATAATATAAAAATAAAGGCGTGCAGTAAGCCTAGGCTACTACATAACAATAAAAACAATTAATCTGGACAAACTAAAGACACCATGGCAGAACCCCAAAAATTAGAAAAATGAAAGGCAGGCAGAGTGTTAAAAAGAAATACTAATTTAGAACCACGGATGACTTATTCAAGCGCAGTAGCCTAAATAAATCTTATAAAATAATAAGAATAATAACAATAATAATAATAAAATAATAACAACAACAATAATAATTTAAATAATGAAACTATAGCCTACCCCAATCCTGAAAAAAAGCTGCGTTTAAACAGCACAAACACTTCTAATAACCCCTTAATGCTTATGTCATATATTAGACGGTTCTGTATTAATAACTGAAGACGCTCCTTTAATGCATTTGCTCGCTATGTTAAATTATTTTAAATTACACGTCCCATCCATACCCAACCTTAAATCGTACCTGAACACTGTCTTTATCTAACACTATCTGTCCAACAGTTGCAAGTAAACTGTTTTGTGTGACATTCTCATAAAATCTCTCTGGTTTTGAATTTTGTATTATTTTATTTCCTTTCCTGTTTCTCTTACGTTTATATTCTTTAGCAGCCAGTCAATATTATACTTTACATCTATGGAAGAATTAGTTAATAAAGATAGAGAATGTAACATCATATTCATCAAAAGGCGGTTTATGTGCATTAGAGATGCGCGGTTGGCGGTTTCAGCCGCGGACTCCGCGGATAATATTTATAATATAATAATATAATAATATTTTAATTAAATTCGGGCGGGTGGCGGGCGGTTGTACCAATCAAATAAAAAAAATATGTATAAATTGTTAAATATGATCTGACCATACCTACATCCAAAAAATCGAGCACACTTTGAAATAGTCAAATTTTCATCAGGTAGTAATATGTCTAGTCGAGTCTATGAGCAACAAGTGCTGTGAGCTGTGGGCTCGTCTGAATCCTGACACTGTAGATGCTATTTTATTCCTGCATAGTGCCAAGAAAATTCAAACTAGACCTAAGGTCAGGCATATTAAACCAATTAGCATATGTTATCTAGACTACACATAGCCCATGTTTAATATAAACTTTTGAGTTCGGTCAGCTGATAATTTTACGTTCATATTGGTTTAGCCTGTTCTATTCTAGACTTGTTGTGTATTAGTTATTTAGCCTCGCTTTTACGTTCTGAGGCTTAAGGTTATTTTGCCAGAATTTCTTTGTCGCAAGCGTAGTATTTCATTATGCTTCAAGTTTGTGGGGATGATCGTAAGTTCATAGGTTATTGGGGCATAGACTTGTCATACAGGCAATTTAGCCTGGTCAGACTTCATGTTCGCTCAAAGAGGGATGGTGTATATATATATATATATATATATATATATATATATATATATATATATATATATTTGTTAATTGAATTTCGAATTGTGGGGGTGACTGAGCCTATAAGACTTAACTACGATATGACGTTTTTATTTATTTATTTTTTTTCAAATGTTTGCCAAAGCATGCGACTATAGCCTATGCCTACATTAAGATATTTATTTTAATATTTTTATACTGCCTGTTGTTTCTTTTGGCATATAAAATAGGCATTGTCTGATAGAGATATCAATAGAGGTTCATCTGTGTCGCAGAATTGGTGTTGTTTCCGATTTCTACAAGCTCAATAACTTCCACAGCAAAAAAATAAATAAAAAATAAATAAAAAAATAGTCGAAAAACTGTGCCCATTAATTAGATGTGCAAGACAAGTAGATGAGTTTTTGGGGTTGCTATGGACAACTACAAATGTGAACATTATTAGGCTATAATGTAAATGACTTATTATTCTATCTATTTGCTAAAAAATAAAGTGAAATAGGCATTTAGTAGTAGGCTAAATAGCAGCATGTTGAAATGATGTGTCAAAATGCGTTTTCTATTAGGCTATATAAAAAAATGTACAGTACAGTGTGTTTAATTTAGACTATTTATTTTTGTCCCTGTGCGCCGATCGAAGATGGAGTTCACTGCTGATATTCGTGTTGGATATTCTGAGAGCTTTATAGGGTGCTTCTCATTTCTTATTTGTGCATCCTCGTTTCCTTTCCTTGCTTTCTTTCCTCGTGTCTTAGCTCCACCCCTCCGGGATGCGAGGGAAGGACGCAAGGAAAAGACTCGAGGACCAAAGACACGTCCTTGTATCGTTTAGCATCACTTCAAAGCGTCGTCAATTAATGCTGGATTTGGCTTGCACGTTTGGATTAACTACATGTCTACATTAAAGTCATTCTCTATTCTCTAATAATCAATAAAGAAACATTCATTTAATAATAAAAATGAATAAGCCATTCAAATAAAGAGCCCAATCAGCAGATGGCGGGCGGGTGCGGTTTTAAAAATTGGTCAGAAATATTGGTGCGGATGGATGGCGGACGGATGATGAGTTTTGTGATGCGGTTGCGGATGAAATAAAAGCCCATCCGCGCATCTCTAATGTGCATGTAACGGTACTGGTCCGAGCAGGGCGCGAGCTGGCGATACCGGTATGGGAGACAAATGCTGTGAGGAGATTAAAGATAGTACAGTCTAGATCAGATATGTTGCCAGCCGGAAGTGCGATATGCACATTAATAAAGTAGCATTTTTTTATGAAACTGTGTAACAATAATTAATATTTTTACAGTACTTAGATGGTTGGGTTTAGGGTTGGGGAGGGAGTAGTTAAAAAATACAATTTATTGGGAAATTTAACAGATAACATAAATAATACTCTGTACAACAACTGTTTTTACGGTACTGTGATGGTTGGGTTTAGGGTTGGGGTGGAGGTAGACGTTAATAAAATACAATAAATGGGAAATTTTATAAATAATAGAAATAATTGTCATTAACTTCCGGCTGCAAACGTATCCGATCTAGCAACAGGCTAAATATTGCAGAACAACATCTGTCGCTGAATCCGAGGAGTGAGGTTTACGTGATCACCAACTGGCTTCTGTTACATAAGGGCAAATATAAATGACCAAAAGATCATTTACTTATTTTACTCATACTCATTTTATTACTTATAATGTCCAAGACACTGATATTAACATTAAATGCTACTTTTGTGCCTTTATTAGCTTTTTTCGCGTCTATTTACTGGGTAAAAAAATCTTAAATTATTCCATCTCCACCTGCTGGTGGAAAAGCAGCTGTCGATCTTCAATCTGCAATCTATTGCTTTTCCTGCAGTTCCCGGATGTAATGTTGAATTTTAACAGTCGAATTTGAGCCACTGAATTTATGGAAGCGAATATTTGAACTGAAATAAAATGAACTGAAAATTACCTTTTGAATATTTTACATCGTATTTTTAAATGGTATTGAATATTTTGTAAGTGAATCCTGGAAATTGAAAATGAATTATTGAATTTATAAGTACGAAAACATGTTTGAAATATTTTTAGTTGAACTATTCACAGCTTAAATAAACAGCTATGTTAAATTTCAGGACTTAAAAATACAAACCCTGCAATTCAAGTCATTAAAATGCAAGAACTTGTTAATACGGTGTATTATTTTTTTCAGTTTGTGTTATCAACAAGCTTTTTAATTCAATACTTTTGGCATTGATTTTGTTCCATAGACGTCTGTCTGTCAAACCAAAGTAATGTAAACTGTTTGTGTGTGTTTGTAGGTTGTCTGGCTGTATGGTGACAGAGGAAGGCTGTGGTTTTCTGTCTTCAGCTCTGAGTTCAAACCCCTCACACCTGAGAGAGCTGGATCTGAGCTACAATCATCCAGGAGATTCAGGAGTCAAGCTGCTCTCTGAAAAACTTGAGGATCCAAACTACACACTGGACAAACTCAAGTATGTGGAGCATATACATGGTTTTGTTTTGGTGATTTCTGCGTAGAGACAGATAGGGAATAATCTGGTGTATATTTATAGATTCTGGAGACGGTTTTAGAGTTTAAGCCTGTTGTACAGTTGGGTCGTTTTCATCCACTCTGGGGTGATTTTGAGTCTTAGTTTGACTTTCTCTCTGTTTCAGCTAGCGGAATGATTTTTGGTGATAAATCTTATTTTGACACACATTTTGAGAAAATGCTTTAAAAATAAAGAAAAACTCAACAATACACTCTGGGGAAATTAACTATCCTTTAATTGTGTTCAAGATGAAAACATTCACTAAATTAAACTGCTGTAAACTGCTTTTTTGTGTAAATCTGTTAATCAACCTCAGTCCAGATCTACTGAAGAGTTTTTAGAAAATTACAGAGTTTTAACTCTTTAATTGCCAAATTCATAAATGATGTCACTGATTTGGTGAAAAAGACACACAAAGTGACATTTTCAGTATAAATAGTAATTGTGGACTGGATTTATTTATTCTTTTATTATACCTTTTATAACTGGCTTTAATGCATTGTTGGTTTTGTGCAGCATCAGATCCCCCCCCCCCCCCCCCAATTTTCTGTTGGTGGCTGTTTTTTTCCCCATTCACTTCTATTATGATCACTTTTATTTTCCTGATAATCTACTCACTCCCTTGTCATCCAAGATGAAAATGAATTCAGAGTATAGCTGCAGCTTCAGCAAATACATGATCTCCCTTGTGCTTCAGTCTTACTGTACACTGAAAACCCTAATAAGTTGACTGAACAAAATTAATTGAGCAAACTCGTTGCCTCAATTTAATTGAGTAACGGAGTCTCCAAATTTTATTTAAGTTTATTTAACTTGCCGGTTGGGTAGATTATACTTAAATTGTTCAGTTCAGTGTGTGTGTGTGTCTGTGTGTGTAATTATATACTATGAAAAACATGTTTAAAAGAAAAATAAGTAGCCATTTATTCCCATTATGGTGAATAATGATACATGAAGCCTTGTTTTCGGATTTAAAAAAAAAGACCTTGCACACTGTTAAAAACAGTCCGTTAAATTTACGGAATAATACCAGCAGCTGTGGTTGCCAGGATTTTCTGTAAAAAAAAAAACGGAAGTTTTATAGAACTGTTTAAATTTACGGAAAATAACCATATTTCATCAACTGATACAATGTTCAGTTCACAAAAATTTAGCTTATTACACAAAAAAAATGTAATGTCATTAAATGCATTAATGTGTGTTTATAATTAGCAAACAGATTTATACTGCATTAGTAACTACAGTTACCTTGCAGAGGGTTGAACACTCAGACAGTGATGAAATTGTAACGAGGGAGCTGAGGCGGTGTTAGAATCCATGTGCAGAAGTTTATTTAAGGGGTTAGGCAGAGACATCAACGAGTGAACAAGCAGAGAGTCGGCAACATATAAGCAATCCAATCCAAACAACAAACACAGGGGCAAATCCAGGCAACGTAGTATAAGAGCAGGCAGAAGTTCAGTAACACAACAATCAGTCCAAAACAGATCAAAAGGGCAAAGACAGAGAACGTACGTGATCAAGGCAGGCAGGGTCATACACAGGATAGCAGTCATGAAAGTCACTAAGGAACAACGCTTGGTAAGGCAGGATAAACTGGCAATACTTTGCAAGGAAGCATGGCCTGAGCACTCATTGAAATACTGCACAAACAGGAAGTAGCTGCAAAGGGAGTGGAGCTGAGTCAGTAGTCGGGCGAGGGCTCCCTCTGCTGGCGTGGCGTTACAGAAATTAATGAGATAATTAAGTGTCTAATTAAAGGAGGATTGAGAATTATTGATGAATAACTGTTAACAAGCAGAATCACTTAAGGAAATAAAACACAACAAAACACAGCCAAAACCAAAGATGAAATCAACTGAAAATAAAACTCTAAATAAAATAATAATTAATAAAAATAAAACAAATTACACAATAAAAAATATTATTTCTCAAGATCTCAGCAGAGATCATTAAACAACCCTACAAACATCAGGAGCTTCACTTATCATTGACCTTTGACTTTATTTCTGTCATGTGAACAAAAGCTCTTAATGAAATTTTTGTTCTTCATTTGAAGTCACCATGATGGAGACCAGTGTCTGCTTTAGTCGGGCTTTTCAACTTCTTGTTTTAAAACTAGTTTTATTTTGGTTGCTATAATTAATTGTGCCATCCACGCTATTTGTATAGCATGAAAAGTCAAAAGAAAACATGAGAGTAAGTCTGATGAGATTAACTTTGACATCAAAGCCCCCCTCACCTGCTTGTTTTCTCATTCAATATCATAGTGGTTATGTGTGAGAAATTAATAACACACATGAATGAAACCAGCAATCACTGATTGTTTAATAAGCCTATATTCACCATTCACAATGAGAATGTTTGAACTATGGCAGAACTTAAAAACACACAGAAATCAACAATTAGTCTTTGAATCTCAATAATGGTGACAAAAATAAAAAAAATCTAATAAAAATCAAACCAGAACAATACAAAACAATTACTGAAATATTACCCCCAAAAGAACAAGATAAAATAAAGACAGAGAAAAAAATTGTAAGAACTTTGAGCTGTAAAATGTATTCGTGCTGCAATGCATGCTGGGAGTTTTGTACTTTGCTGGCACCCAGCATGCATTGCGGCATGAGTGAATTATTCAGCTTTTTTTGTTTTAGCAACCATGGTTGAGGTTCATACCCTGATTCTTGATGTCTGTGTGTCTTAATGTGCTGCTGGAGCTCTCAAGGTTTTGTGCATGAAATTCTAATTATTATTTTTTATTATTTCCTTCCTCATTGTTTGTTGACCCTTCATGTAAGGTATTGTCCAAAAACAGCATTCATATAAATTTGCACTTCTTTTTCATGACCTAACTTATAAAAATATTATGTTATTTATAATTATTCATTCATTCATTCATTTTCTTAAATTCGCTGTCTCTTTCTACCTCATTTGTGAAGTCATCCTTGCCATTCTCATAGTAATCTTAATAAACTAGCTTACATACTGCGTGTGATAATCTTGGTTGAAAAAGCCATGCTACGTATGAAACGAAAGTAACGAGCCTGATTTATAAATGTAAGGAGCAGAAAGTACAAATATTTGTGTAATAATGTAAGAAGTAAAAGTAAAAAGTTGTCATAAAAATGATTCAAGAGTTCACACTTAGCTGATGATTGGTAATAAGCTAGTTTGGCATGCTGTCCTGAGCCTTGAGCTCAGAGTCGGAAACAAGAGGGGGCAGTGGGGACTCCTGCAGGAAGGGGCCTGGGCTGGAGACTCCTGCGGGAGTCGTGCTCAGGAGTAACTCCTGCGGGAGTCAGAGCTGGTAAATGAGGGCCTATGCAGAAGGAAAATAGAGAAGCAAGAGGCATTCTTGATGTGAGGCCACAGTGCTAGCCCAATGCTGCCCTATAGAGGAAAAAGAGGAGGAGAGGGGGTGGAAGGGGAGATTCTTCTAGATGAAGATGACTAAAGGTAAGATGCTTTGGCTATTTATACTGAGTTAGGAATCATCTAATTGGTGGCTCGTACATTAGCTTGACTCGGGGCCAGCCGTGTCAATCATAAGCACGTGATCCTCTCGAAATCAGTTTACAAATAAACTTCACTTTAAGAATTCACACTTAGCTGATGATTGGTAATAAGCAAGTCTGGCATGCTGTCCTGGGAGAGAGCCCAGAGCTCATGAGATCCTTGAACCTGGGGCTCCCGTTTGCAGGGCGAGAGGGGATTTTAACCTCAGTTAGATCTCAAGAACCCTCAAGATGCCAGGGAGGGCTTGGGATGACTCCTACGGCAGTCGAGCTCGGGAGACTCCTGCAGGAGTCAGAGCTGGGGAGTGATGGCCTAAGCGGAAGTAAGATATAGAGCCTGAGCTAGGGAAAGTAGCGGCGGCATTCGTCGCTAAAAAGAAAAAGGGAGGGGGTGGAGAGACTTGACGCTTGGAGGAAGCAGAGCACTCGACGCCGCAGGGCAGAGGGAAAAGTGGGGCGGAGAGACTTGACGCTCGGAGGGAGCGAATCACCCAACACCGGAAGGAAGGGGAAGGGCAGAGAGACTCGACGGTAGAAGGAAGCGGAGCACTCGATGCTAGAAAGAAGAAAGGAAACAATTAGCAGAGAGAGACTCAACGCTTGAAGAAAGCGCAGCACTCGACGCTGAGAGGCAAAAATAAAAGTGGGGCGGAGAGACTCGATGTTAAGAGGGAGCGGAGCACTCAACGCTGGAACAGAAAGGGGGGGGGGGGGGGCGAAGAGACTCAAACGTTTGGAGGGAGCAGAGCACTCGACACCAGAAACAGGGGGACAGTGGTTGACTCCTGCGGGAGTCAAAGCTTGGGATAACTCCTGCGTCAGAGCTGCAGGGGCCAGGATCCTGTAAGAGTAGGGAAAAAAGTGGTGACTCTAGTGGTGACTCTTGCAGTAGGAGTGAATGGTGAAGGGGTGGCTGGAGTGGGCATGGCTCCAGCGGGAGTCAGCACTTGGTGTCACTCCTGCGGGGTTAGAGAAGCAGAGTAGTGCATGCAAGGAAAAAGCTAGAAGGAAAAGGGGAGAGTATGCAGAGTTTGTTCGCTTTGGAGCGAGGAGCGTGGCAGAGTAGTGCTTTGCTAAGGGAGAAGCAGAGTCGAGAGTCGTGCTGAGGGGACAGGGAGGGAGGACCATGGTTAATGTTCAGCTTTAGGAGGAAGGAGAGAAGAGGAGGTGGCCGGGGCATGCTGATTCCTTTGGCTACCCATGGGTAAATGGCGGCTGGTGAGGGTCTGTTGGACAATTTTGAGGTAGTTATGACTGAGGCTGATGGCTGAGTCTGATGCCTAATGGCCATGGGTCTGGATTGCTGAGAGAGCCTCATGGGCTGCAGAGATAGCTGCTCAGATTCTAGATGAATGGCTGAAAATGGGGTTTGGGGGAAACCTGAAAGGCGGAGGACGACCTTTAGAAGCTTTTAGAATCGGTATCATGTTGTGAGATAATTATCATCATCTGCGTAAAGGCCTGTGGCGGTTGGAAGTTTCAGTCATCCCAGAGCACCAGAGGATAGGTAAAAGTAGGATATTCTTGTAGCGTGGAGATTAAAAATGAATGGGGTGATAGAGGGAAAAACGGTAGAAAGGTGCTTTAAAAATGTGTGAAGGTCTGTGGAAGCGTTCCACGCTGTGGAATATGATCAGAGGGGTGATGGAGGTTTCACAGAGGTAGTAGTTAGGTGGTTTGCAGCCATGTCAGTCCTCAATAGGGAGGGGCAGTGTGCGACTTCACTTCTAGGGCCAGCTGCCAGAGTTTCTTTATAAACGTAATGAGTTGTCAAGGTGTCTTGATTTAGGTCCTTAAATCGATCTCCCTTTGTATTACATCACATGCAATGCTTATAGGATGTATAGATCAGCCACGAATGCTCAGAATAACATAATAGGGTCCTGGATTTGATTGATTGTTGAAGAGGAGAGGGTGATAGGGTTATTGTAAGCAGACTCTGCAGGCAGTGCGGATGGGGGTGTGGCTTCTTTGAGAAAATCGAGCAGCAACCAATCGCTGTAACAATGGCTGTATGTTCAGTCTGTAGTTTCAGCCGACGGTAATATTCCAGTGAAGGTAATTCTGACTTGTCGATTTCATAGAGTCCCTATTGTGGTATAGATTAAATAATAACCCGACTCTTCACCATAACCTTTCAATCCAGATGGATGGAGCAACCATCACTGCATCCAAAATGGTAAAAAGCCTTGGAGTTACGATTGATGACCAACTGAACTTCTCTGACCACATTTCTAGAACTGCCCGATCTTGCAGATTCGCACTCTACAACATCAGAAAGGTCCGACCCTTCCTATCTGAACATACAGCTCAACTCATTGTTCAAGCTCTTGTCCTCTCCAAACTGGACTATTGCAACTCTCTGCTAGCCGGGCTACCAGCTAGTTCTATCAAACCTCTTCAGCTGCTTCAGAACGCAGCAGCACGAGTGGTCTTTGATGAACCCAAAAGAGCACATGTCACTCCGCTACTCACCCGTTTGCACTGGCTTCCAGTTGCTGCCCGCATCAAATTCAAAGCTCTGATGTTTGCTTACAAAGTGACCTCTAGCTGTGCTCCTTCGTATCTGCTCTCACTTCTGCAGATATATGTGCCCTCCAGAAACTTGCGTTCTGTGAATGAACGTCGCCTCGTTGTTCCATCCCAAAGAGGGAAGAAATCACTTTCCCGAACTCTCACATTCAATCTGCCCAGTTGGTGGAATGAACTCCCTAACTACATCAGAACAGCCGAGTCACTTGCTGTCTTCAAGAAACGACTAAAAACGCAACTGTTTAGTCTCCACTTTTCCTCCTAATCTGCAATTGCCTCTCTGGCTATACCACTAACTGTGCCCTCTTTCTCTCTCTCTCTCTCTCTCTCTCTCTCTAAAAAAAAAAAAAAAAAAAAAAAAAAAAATTTCTACTAATGTTTTGCTTCTTAGACTTTTGCACGCCTGAAACTTGTCTATAGCGCTTGTTCACTGCTGCTCTTATAGTTGTGTAAATTGCTTCCTTGTCCTCATTTGTAAGTCGCTTTGGATAAAAGCGTCTGCTAAATGACTAAATGTAAATGTAAATGTAATACATGTGGTAATAATAACTAGAACCTAAAGTTCTTCACGGACTTTGATGTTGGCTTGACAGAGCCAGCGTGACTGGGTTGTTAACTGGCAAGCCTCATTTACGTGTTGATTAAATCGAATGCTTAGTGTTTCTAACATGTGATTAGCATTAAGCTGGTCATCATGTAGCTAATCACTGTTGCCAACTGTAGCATACGAGAAATCCCATTGCTAGCATGGGTCAAACAAGCCAATGCCCAGCTGTTCTGATGCTGAAGTAGAACAGTCCATAAATGGTAACTAGGTAAGTCCGTTTGTTGCTATGGATCTGATTGACAGGTTCTTGTGTGAAATAAATCAACCCAGATGTCTCTACGACAGTAAAAAAAAAAAAAAAAAAAAAGGACTTGGACTTGCCATATTATCATAGGAAATATGATGCCTAGATTATCTATTTGACGACCGAATGTGTGATCAGTATTCAAAGCTATAGCGACAAATCACAACAAGGACAGCTTTCTGTCAATTAACTTAAAATAGCATGACAGAATGTTGGTTTCTCATGCCATCAAAATGATTATGTATCAGAAATACAAGTATCGCTGACTAATCGAATAGCAAATAACTATTGGGATATATAAATGCTGTAAAATATATAACAGCATATAATATCTAATGATGATTTATTTTAGTTAAGTGCATACATACAAATGGGGCTTGCCATACGGAATGAATTTGGGTAAACCTGGCTTGCCATAATGAACTGATAGCTGGAAAAATCCTGTATTGTCAAACAGACATACTCATTTGTATAGGTTGAAAAGACTGATGCATATTGTATACTTAAAATAAAACATCAGGCAGTGAATTAGTTTACAAAGAATTCAGATCTAATGTGGTGGTTTCTAATGGAAAAAGTTCACCGGAAGAGCAGTAGGATGTCTTAAATTAAAAATCTGAGTGCGTGGGACAAGGAAGGCTTTGGCATGATGTACTGAGTAATTGTTTAAGTCTGTATAATTGTTAATAACGGCTTACATTTGTCCGTATATGACTGCTTTGACACTATGGTAAGTGCTGTCAGCTATGGGAATAATCTACATGCAGCGTATCAATCGTCATTTGATTGTTTTGTCTGCTTTGTAACGCCACAGTAGAACATGACTGAATAAAGCGAGAACAGTGCGCGTGATTAATAATACACATGATCTTTACCTGGTAATGCCAGTAGTGTGAGAAGACAGTAGTGTGAGAACAGGCTGAATAGTCCAAAGGTGTACGTGCCATAAGCGGAGCATTATTGACCACTGTATCTAAATGCACTGTGGATTACAGCTAGTGCTGGGCGCTTGATCAGTCTGAACCAGTGACTGCTGGATCCGAGGCGCTGCCTGGAGACTTGCGCGGTCTGATAGAGGCTCGCCCCCGGTGTTGGGAGAATCAGCAGTGTTACGTGAAGGCCAGCGGCCCTGTGTTAAAGTCACAGACTTGTTGGTGTGTTCTGCTGAGTGGTAGTGCACTGGATGTCGGGTAGGGGAAGCGAGAGGAGCCGTGTAGTAAGGGTGTTATATTTGGTGATTTCTACTTGAATGTTACAGCGATTGGGTATTCTTCAAGACGAAGATGACTAAAGGTAAGATGCTTTGGTTATTTATACTGAGTGTCTGATTGGTGGTCCGTACATTAGCTTGACTCTGGGCCAGCTGTGTCAATCATAAGCACTTGACCCTCTCGAAATTAGTTTATAAATAAAATTCACATAGTTGGATTAAAGTACCAATACCAGAAAAATCTACTTAAGTACAGTAACAAAGTATTTGTACTTCGTTACTTCCCATATCTGCTCATTTGTGGTCATTCACTCTGTCTAGTGGACTAATCTAATTGACTAATTTAGGGACTAGTGAATTAGGGTGTGTGGTGAGGTTTCAGACACTCTGCCTACTTTCTCGAAAACAAAGGTTAGATCTGTTACAGTTATTTTTCGTATATTGTACAGAAATAAGTTGTTAATCATTTACTGTAGATTGTACAGACTTTTCCTGTTAAAATCAGACATTTTACAGTGCACTAAAAGATTGCAAATATTAGAATTTTACAGCAAAGACTACATTAAAAACTACCTTTGTTTTTAAAGGATTAATTGTGATTTTGAGCTTGCTATACTTAAAATCTTAAAGAGCGCACAGTTTACCTCTTTTTTAAGATTTAATATTAATATTATGGTTCTTCTGAGTGTGCCAGTTTAGGTTCAGTTTAAAACACAATTCAGATTTTTTTATTATAATGTGTTAAAAAGTGTCAATGTGTTGGGGGCTTGTCCACAGTTAGCTGTTTTATGGGTGTGTTGCTTCACATGTAAATTCGTTTCGGCTTCCCGTCAACGTAACAAGGGGCGGGGCCATGAGCTCACCCGTTCTGTGTTTGCAACAGAGTCTGACAGGCAGACAGAGAAGGAGCAGGAGTGAGAGGTTTAGCAATCAGTCGTACATGTACGACTCAGACACAGACCAAGCAGAGAGTACAAATTCAGATGTGTCTTTGTACAGTTTTACAGCCAACTGTGTGCTAGTTTCAAATGCAGAGCTTGTACACAGAAACTAATAACCACGCACACTGAATTAACTTTGACTGAGGCACCGGATGTGCCGCTTGAAGCCGCGACGCGGCACACCAGACACTCTCTGTGGCGTGGCAGAAACATGAAGTGTCCCGAATCGTCGCGCCACGCATTTTTGAATTCTAAACATAGGTTTCTATCAGGGTACACACAACAGCAATTCAAGTCTGCAGCGGTCCGCGGCATCCAGCCGTCGACTTGAGTGTATCCTGAAATAAACCTAGGTTTAGAATTCTAAAACGCATGCTAGTTAAGATCACAGGGAGCTTCTGGGATCGCGAGAAATACAAACGGCTAAAATATAAGGTAGACTCAATGAGAAGTACACATGTTTGCAAACCTACCTAAAGATACAACCAATAACTCCGATTAGAGCGATAATGTGGAGAATATTGCTCTTGTGTTGAGCCCAATGAGCCTTGCATCTAAAAATAGAGCTAGCCTGTTCCTTTCGTGATATCGCTTCGACTCACGCTGAAAATGGCGGACGTGAATCAACAAACTGAGCATATGATGACGCGCCTGTCAATCAATATTGGTGGGCGGGGGGACCGCACTCCTACGTAAAGTTGCCGTCGGTTTGAAAACCGCTTCAATTGGTCCACTGTTTTTTATGTTGTTAAATTGAAAAAAAAAGCACTGGGTGTGCTTATATCACCCCAATATGACAGTCTATACACCATACATGCACATATGTCTGTCCAAACAGCTTGAAAAGTAGATTTTTTACCATAGGTGCCTTTTAAGTTTATGCGTTTTCATTGTATATAAGTTAAATTAACTCATATTTTTAGGTGACAGGACCAAAATGCTAAATTTCAAGAAATGTTCTGTCAACTTTACTTGTTTAAGTAAAGACAACATTTGGGTTTTCAGCAGGGCCGGAGTGGGACTCCTTTTTAGCCTTGGAGTTTCAAGCCTTAGACCGGCCCACCTCAGTTCACTGACTATAATAAAATAATGTCATTTCCAATTCAGTTTCAAATGACACTATCACGTCTTTTTCAAGGAAACAGCTGCTTTAGAACTTTAAATGTTTTTCATAAATATGAGAACATTAAAGAGTAGCTAAATCTCCAACTCTATTCTTTAAAACATCACAATGTCCTTTCCTATATCTGAATATTCAGTTCAATTCACCTTTGTTTGTATAGTGTTTACAATGTAGATTGTGTCAAAGCAGCTTCACATAAATTATCATAGTAAATTGGAACAGTGTAGTTCAGTTTGTAGTGTTTAATTTCAGTTCAGTTTAGGGAAAGGGAAAAAAAACTTCACTAAAAATGGCGAAATATATTCTGTGCTAAATTCTCCAGTCCTAAGATATCCAGTCCTTTGTAAAATATTTACACCTACATAAGTAACCCAAACAGTATTATATGTCTTAACACTAAAAAGATATACAAATTATTTAAGTGAGGTTCGAACACGGGTCGGCTGCGTTGTAATGCAACGTGCTGACCACTGGATCACATTGGCGCTGTGTGTCTGGAATAAAAAATAAGTATTGTACTGTCACTGTTTATTCTCCCCTTTTTTGGTTTCTGATCAGGTTATGTCAGATTTATTAATGTAGTGAATCATCTAATTTTTATTGAGCAAGTGTAATATTCATTAATATTAATGATTTTAATATTTTTTTTCACCATGGTGCCGCTGTTGATTTAATTTGTTAATTAATCATTTACTAACTCATTCTGGATGATCATAAAAACACCAACTACTCTTAAATACAAATGGTTTGTAAATAATGCAATACTTAGTTTAGTCATGAAAAATTTATCAGTCACAAATTATGAAAGTACAATGATTAAGCAGATTATAGATGTATATTTCTGCAGAGAATTTTTGTTAAAAATCTGTGGATTTATGCGGGATGATTTTGGGAGTATCATAACTAAAAAAAAGGATAAATTTATATCTTTTATTTAATGTTTACAATGCAAATCCAATTAGATCCACTTTATTTAATAAACAAAGCAAGACTCTCATGTAAGACATCGACTAAAACACAGAAAATATGATTTTACAAATGTTTTGTAAATAAATCATATGAATATTTTCATAATACTAAATAATATTAGTGAAACTAATTAAAAAAATGAATAAATATAAACTTACACACATTTACACAAGTAAATAAACAGAATCAATGATGGGCTAAAAATTTGCAGAAATCTGTGTGGTCAGATTCCGTGTGGGTCTACTTATAAGTCAAGAACACAGCATTTGTAGCTGCAGTTATAAACTGCTTACCAACGTTTATTAATGTAGAGTTAATGATTAATAAATAATGAAATAACTATATGCTAATGCTTAATAAATAATGAATTCACTATATGCTAATGCTTAATAAATGGTTGATAGTGTGCAGTTATTCTAAATAGTTGCTGAATAACGTATTTCTAGAGAATTACAGTGAATGGTTAGAGGCCAGAGTGGTTTACAACAGGTAAGAAGGCTACTATAGCTCTAACTATTCGCTATATAAAGCAGAAATAGGCAACAGCTCTTGTCATAAGCACACAGGGGGCGCAGCTGCACATTTACAGAGGGGTGTGCGGGTTCAAGTGTTGGGTTCAGGTATTGTTTCTTCATCAACATGTCGCAGCTCTGAACACAACTGAACCAGGATGAAGAAGGAGAATATAATCACACTGAACATGTCAAGACTCAAGGAAGCCCATCTCACCCCACTGACAAAGAGATGTGTGTGTGTGTGTCTGTGTGAAAAAGAACAATTCTGTGTGTGTGTGTGTGTGTGCGCGTGTGTGTGTGAAAAAGAAATCTTCTGTGTGCGTGTGTGTGAGTTAAACTGATGTTTGTTTACTGACTGAATGTCAACCTGTGTGTGTTTACAGTCTGGATCATGGAGGAGAGACAAGGATTACAGCAGGACTATGCAAATGTACGAACACACACACACACACACACACACACACACACACACACACACAGCTGTGGTTATAAATGTGTGTGTTCTTGTGTTCAGATGTCTGTTTCCTCACACTGGATCCAAACACAGCACACGCTCATCTCATTCTGTCTGAGGAGAACAGAGAGGTGAAGGGAGTGTTAGAGAAACAGCCGTATCCTGATCATCCAGACAGATTTGATGATCATCCTCAGGTGTTGTGCAGAGAGAGTGTGTGTGGACGCTGTTACTGGGAGATTGACTGGAGTGGAGATGATGTTGTGGATATATCAGTGTCATATAAAAGCATCAGCAGGAAGGGAAAAGGTGATGAGTGTGTGTTTGGACATAATGAGCAGTCCTGGAGTTTGATCTGTGATGCCTCCAGTTTCACATTCAGACACAATTGCACACGCACTCGTCTCCCAGTAAAGCTACTCGGCAGGAAAATAGGAGTGTTTGTGGATCACAGTGCAGGAACTCTGATCTTCTACAACATCTATGAAGACACAATGAGCCTCATCCACTCAGTCCAGACCACATTCACTGAGCCGCTCTGTGCTGGGTTTGGTGTTTATCTTGGATCATCAGTGAAACTGTGCTGAAGACTGACGGGAGATTTACCCAGAATCCTCTGCAGGCGCAGTCAGCAGCAGTGTGTGTGTGTGTGTGTGCGCGCACATGTGTTCACTAGTGTTTGTGTGTAAGAGAGAGAGAGAGAGTGAGAGTGTGTGTGTCTGTGTTTGTGTGTGTGTTTGTAGATTGTCCGGCTGTATGGTGACAGAGGAAGGCTGTGGTTTTCTGTCTTCAGCTCTGAGTTCAAACCCTTCACACCTGATGGAGCTGGATCTGAACTACAATCATCCAAGAGATTCAGGAGTCAAGCTGCTCTCTGAGTAACTGGAAGATCCAAACTACACACTGGACAAACTCAAGTATGTGAAGCATTTACATGGTTTTGTTTTGGTGATTTCTGCATAGAGACAGATAGCGAATAATCTGGTGTATATTTCTAGATTCTGGACACGGTTTTAGAGTTTAACCCTGTTGTACTGTTGGGTCGTTTTCATCCACTCTGGGGTGATTTTGAGTCTTAGTTTGACTTTCTGTGTTTCAGCTAGCGGAAGGATTTTTTTGTGATAAATCAAATTTTGACGCACAATTTGAGAAAGTGCTTTGAACATAAAAAGAGCCTTAACAATACACTCTGGGCAAATTTACTACCCTTTCATTGGAGATGAAAACATTCACTAAATTAAACTGCTGTAAAAATGTATTCTGAAGTCCTTCTGTTGATGGTATATGTAGATCACGTTATGTGCATCTTTGTGTGACACAAAGACACTGTGTACACTGTCTTTGTGGAAAAAATACAGTAAAATATATTCGGTACCGTGTGTTTTGTATAAAAACAATGTTCTGAAATATTTTACTATGCATTTATGTAGGCCCATGTACTGTCTGTAGTAAGTGTAACACTGAACAAAAAAAGTCATGATGACTGGAGAAGAAGTGGTCATCGTGTTTTACATTAAGCACATCAGTGATCAACTGGTTCTTATAAATGTATATTCATGTGATGGTTTGTGTGTCATTTGAAAACAAAATACCATTTTGAGAAGAAATCACATTGTTTTGAATGTAAAGTTTCATTTTGCAGGAGAATTAAAGGGTTTTGCCCAATGTGTGTGTGTTTTTTGATTTGTGTGTAGAGTTCTGACAATATGAGACATCCTTTCAGAAAATGCGTGTAAACAATTGGGAAAAACTGCTGTGTATCGTGCTTCATATGGAGTTTCATTTGCACGTGTGTTTTTCATGCAGGGATGAGAGCTTTCCGGTGTTATAGTGTGTACTCACTGCAGAGCATGTGAGCGGAGCGGGAATATTACCCATCTGATCTTGTATCTGTGCAAGCAGGTAGTTATGGAGTTCAAGTATTGTTTCAAGGAAGTTGCCAAACTTTACACGTGAAAAATAAAAGTTAAAATTGAACAGGCAGAAGAAAGTGAGAGGGAATGCGGAGAGACAGTGAGAGTAAGCAAAGATTCGTTCTGGAATCTAAAGCGCCACGTTGCCAGACAGCACAGCCATCTGCTACGTAAACATGGTGAAACAAAAGATGAGCTATAGGTACATAACATAAATGAATAGCTAGATAAAAAAAGATAGGGGTTTATATATTCTGTTAGGCTGATGACATGCAGACAAAATCATGGAATGAATTTAGAATAGTTCTCTTTTAGCTCTACATATTATGACTTCGAATTAAAAAAAAAAAAAAAAATTGAATCTAGTCAATTTGAATTTCGTATGTGTTCATTTGTTTAGGCTTAAATACCATGAATTTATTTGTAGGCCTAAGTAAATTATTTCATTTCATGGTTTTAGTCCTAATCGAGGAACAAATAATTAGATGATTTTTATATTTAAATTATTAAAGTATAACCTTAATTAAAACAAGGATAGATGTTAATAAGATGTGGTTGTGGAAGCGAATTTGTAATTCGAATTATGCTCAGAGCTCTGTAGTTTAAAATAGGCTGTCAGTTAAACTATAGTTTAAGATAACACAAACTGTCTAAATAAATAGGCTATAAAATATACAGTTGCTTAGGCCTATTAAAATATTATTTAAAAAAATGTATTAAATGTAGATGTAGCCTATTTCAACAGTAAAATATAATAATATCATGTATAAATGTGTTCCTTACAGAAAAAACTGCGACTGGTCAAAGAGAGATGAGAATTTTTTCCCTCTCCAGCATCCTAGCTCTTCGTTTTCTGTGTCTAATGCAAGAAAAAAAGAATTAGACAAAGTGTTTTTTAAAATACCTAGACTATGAACCACTGACAAAAGGTGAAAGAATGGGTCTGCATCATTTTGTCAGTGTTGCCCAGCCCGGGTACACCACTCTGTGCTACAATACAGTGCGTGATACACTGATGCCAAACTCACTCAGTGAGATGCAAGGCAAACTCAGGGAGCTAATGCAGTTAGGAGATGGCTTTGCGCTAATGCTATTTATATGGACAAGCAGAAGAGGACAGAGCTTTCTAGCTGTTGAAGTGTGTCTAGCTGTGTTGCTGTCCTGTGAACACCTTACAGGGCACCACACGGCATATAATATTTTCCAAAAGTATAAGTACAACACTGGAATTTACAAAAACGCGTAGTCAGGGTGGTGACCGACAGTGCTAGTAATATGATAAAGGCTTTTAACCTCCCAGGGTTTTAGGAAAGTCCCTTAGGAAGATGACACAGAGGATGGTCAGCCTCCTCCATTCCAGACAATTTTTTTACAGATCATGGAGAACATGACCGCCACATATATCACCGAAAACAACCTTCATATGTGATGCCCTATTCATAAATTGCAGCTTGCCCTAAAGGATGCGATAAACAGTCATGCTGATGTGAGCAATGTTATCGCATGAACAGCAAAACTAGTAAGAGCTGTTAGAAAGAGCACCCTTTACACAGATGAAACTGACAAATTAAGTGTGCGACCTACACAAGCCTGCGTCACCAGATGGAGTAGTCAGCTGCGCATGATTGAATCTTATTAAGCTGTTTGGACATCAGTTGTCGAATTATTTGCCTTAATCTAATTAAGACAATAGTAAGATTAAGGCGTTTACATGAGTTGCTTTTTGAATGGATCCCGTTTTACTTGCTTTATATAAACAGAAATTAAAGAAACAAAGTATTTGAGAAATAAAAACAAATAATAAAAATGGTAAAAAAAATAAGCATAAAAACAGATAAAATGTGTTATAAAAGAATGAAAATAAGGAGGCAAGACCTTCAAAGCCTCCCATCCCCTTCTTCCCGGAAGTGCACAGTAAACTCACGCAGTCTTGAGGGCACTTTTTTTTTCTGCCCGGTCTGCGGTCTCCCCTTCCATCCTCACCATTCTTGGAGGGTGGGCTGTCAAGGTCTGATGAAGATTCGAACCTGCTCTTTCCCTCCGGGATGATGAGCGCGGTGTCAAATCTAGAAGCAGACTTTGTGGCTGTGCTTCCCCAGGCTGCTTCAGCCGTGACTCTGGAGATGGTTTATTCCCCAGCCCCGCGGCTGGACCGATTAGAGGGGTGTGATGTGGAGGATGAAGGCAAGACCTTCTAAGCCTCCCCATCCCCTTCTTCCTGGATGGGCACAGTAGGCTCATGCAGTGTGCTGCGTGCGCCTTTGCCTTCATCATGCATGCTATGGCTACCTACCAGAGCTACCAAGCGCTGGCCCGGCTGCGCGAGGATGGTTCCGACCCAGGACTGAGCATGAGCTCCGCAACCGACTATGCTCTTAAAAAAAAAAAAAAGTCTGCTGTGTGTGCCCTGGGAAGGACGGTGGTCACATCCGTGATCCAGGAACTCCACCTCAGGCTAAACCTGGTGATATGCGTGATGTTGACAAAGTTCGAAAAAGGGAATTTTTCCCCTTCTCCAGATGTGACAGCCCGAACACTGCCAGTCTGGGACGCTATGCCTTACAGCTCGCAGGATCGGTGCGTTTCACCAATGGCTCACAGAGCGCGAGAGAACGGTCTCCTTTCTCTCCCACTCCCAGCCCCTCCTCTGGAGTTTGGGTGCAAGACGTGAGCATCTCGTCTCCTGTTCTACCATGGGACCCCAACGCTCCCCGGGTGAGCCCACTCACTCCACGCTGCCCCGCCACTGGCATGTCGGCGATCATGAGAGTGGGACCACTTGCGGGGGCTCGCCTGCCTGGCTAGCACAGGCCAGCCCATCGCTATGGCTCATCCATATGATTAGACTCGGCTATGTGATTCAGTTCACGAAACGGCCTCCCAGGTTCACGGGCATGTATTTCACCAGGGTCAGCCCTGCGTCCGCCCCTGTCTTGTGAGAGGAGATTGTTGTCCTCCTGGCGAAGGATGCAATCGAGCCGGTCCCTCCAGCTGAGATGGAGCGCGGGTTTTAAAGCCCGTACTTCATCATGATCAAAAAGAGCAGTGAGCTATGGCCAATTCTATATCTGCGCGTTTTGAACCGCTGCCTTCACAGGCTGCACTTCAGAATGCTTAAGCAGATGCGCATCACCCGATGCCTTCGTCCTCAGAATTGGTTTGCAGCAATAGACCTGAAGGACGCATATTTCCATGTCTACTCTCTACACTTCCACGTCACAAAACTGCGGTTTACGTTCGAGCATGGCAGTACGGGTCCTCCACTTTGGGCTTTCTCTGTCTCTGCGGGTTTTCACCAAGCTCGTAGAGGGTGCCCTCACGCCCCTTCGGCTTGCAGGCATCCGCATGCTCAATTATCTTGATGACTGGTTTATTTTAGCCCACTCTCGGGAGCAATTAATTATGCACAGAGACAAGGAGCTCCGGCACCTCCACCTATTGCGGTTTCAGGTCAACCGAGAAAAGAGCAAGCTCGCCCCCCGTGCAGAGCATCTCTTTTCTCGGGTTGGAGCTGGACTCGATCACCATGAAGGCGCGTCTCTCACGAGAACGCGCTGAGTTAATGCTGAACTGTCTGAGAGAGTTCAACAGGAAAAAGGTGGTCCTCCTGAAATCTTTTCAGAGGCTCCTGGGGCATATGGCATCCGCAGCCGCGGCCACGCTGCTCGGATTGCTCCATATGAGACCACTACGGCATTGGCTTCACGATCGGGTCCCCAGATGCACATGGCACGCGGGCACACACCGAGTGACTGTCACTTCGATGTGTTGCCGCACCCTCACCCCCTGGAGGGACCCCTCCTTCCTACGGGCCAGAGTGCCCCTAGGTCAGGCATCCAGGCATGTTGTCATTTCGACAGATGCCTCCAGTACGGGTTGGGGGACCGTGTGTTGCGGGCATGCTGCTGCCGACCTGTGGAAGGGAACCCAGCTGCATTGACATATCAACTGCCTAGAGCTGTTGGCAGTGTTTCTCACTCTGCACCGCTTTTTACCGGTGCCGAGGGGGTAACAAGTGCTGGTCAGGACGGACAGCACGGCAGCGGTAGCGTATATCAACCGTATGGGTGGTATGCACTCCCACGCATGTCTCAGCTCGCTCGCCGTCTGCTCCTCTGAAGTCATACGCAACTGAAGTCACTGCTTGCTATTCACATCCCGGATGAGCTCAACCGTGCGGCCAACGGGCTCTCACGGCAGCTCCTACCCCGGGAGAATGGCGACTCCACCCCAAGTCTCGGGGCATGCGCAAATATGCATTTCTCCCAGTGATCCTACTAGCGAAGTTTCTGTGCAAGGTCAGGGAGGACGAGGAGCAGGTCTTGCTAGTTGTGCCTCTCTGGCCCAACCGGACCTGGATATCAGAACTCTTCCTCCTCGCGATGGCCCCCCTGTTGGGTCCCTTTGAGAGAGGACCTACTCTTTCAGGAACAGGGCACCATTTGGCACCCACACTCAGATCTGTGGAACCTCCACGCGTGGTCCATAGACGCGACAAGGAAGACTAGGGTATTCTACTGTTGGCGGTGGTTAATTCCATCACTCAGGCTAGTGCACCCTCTACGAGGCTTGCCTACGCCCTGAAGTGGAGTCTATTCACTGAGTGGTGCGCTTCTCGCCGAGAAGACCTCCGATCTTGCCAGATCAGTGTTGTGCTTTCTTTCCTTCAGGACAGGTTGGAGCGAAGGCTGTCACCCTCCACACTGAAGGTTTACGTGGCCACCATTTCCGCTCATCATGATGCGGTGGGTGGCGGCACCATGGGGAGGCATAACCTCATTATCTGGTTCCTCAGAGGTGCAAGGTGGATGTTTCCACCCCGTCCCCCTCCCATGCCCTTCTTGGGATCTTGCGGTAGGGCTAACGAGCCTACGTGGGGATCCCTTCAAACCACTCGACTCAGTATCCTTGAGATTTCTGTCCTTTAAGACAGCTCTGCTGGTCACGTTGGCATCGATTAAGATGGTTGGGCACTTGGAGGCATTTTCGGTCAGTGACTTGTGCCGAGAATTCGGGCCGGCCTACTTTCACGTTGTCCTGAGACCCCGGCCCGGCTATGTGCCCAAGGTTCCTACCACGCCGTTTAAGGATCAGGTAGTGAGCCTGCAAGCGCTGCCCGCAGAGGAGGCAGACCCAGCACTTTCATTGTTGTGTCCTGTTCGCGCTTTGCAAATATATGTGGACCACACTCAGAGCTTAGATCCTCTGACCAGCTCTTTGTCTGTTACGGTGGTCGGCAGAAGGGAAGTGCCGTATCTAAACTGAGGTTGGCCCACTGGATAGTGGATGCCATCTCCCACACTTATCAGAGCCAGGGTGACGGAACCACAACGATTGTCCCTTAGCTGTTGAGCGTGAAAGTCTCTTCAGCTAGAAAAGGATGTCGAGCATGGCACTGACTGCGTCTTTATAGCATGACTGATTGTCATTGACGCCAGCTGTGCACGCTGACGCCGCCAACTCATTGGCATTTCATTGGCCCGTTTTTATACTCTTTCAGATTAATGGTTTCTGACGAAATCCCCATAGTGGAAGTTTCTGCAAAGCATTGGAGTTTTCCCCCTCGGGGAACGAAGGGTTACATTAGTAACCGTAACGTTCCCCACAGTTACATAGTCTATTTAACTTAGAATGGGCTTCTTTCATTAACAGTACAGCCTAATCCAAACATTCTTTAAACATATTTTGTGTGATTTTTCACAGGACTGATGATTCAGGAGTATGCTGTTAAATTCCACACACATTTCATTTTGTCATGTTGTTTATAGCATTGATGTTTTTTTCAATTTTTGCCATTTTCTTACATTGAATGGATGTGATTTTGCCATGTCTCACACACTGCTCAGACAACTTCAGTGAGTCTAAAAATTTATTAGATAAAATTAAAAAGATTTATAAATATTCTAATTATGTTTAACAAGTTATTTGATAAAAAAGTAATTTTAATAACTTTTATTCTGTTTTAATAATATCATTAATCATTTTACACATGTCCTTGAAATTGCTGTCCACCCTGTCCTGATGTAGTAAATGCTCCTTTAAGAAACCCTCTGATGTACTCATTGGCATCCCCGTGCCCATTTTGCTTTTCTTCAGAGGAGGTTTAAACAGCTGATGTGCACACAGTAAATATCTACACTTATGTTTCCTATTTTTCCTTATGTTGTGTTTGAAACTGAATGTTGTCAAGCTTAACATGTCCACCCTGTTATAGTGAAATATTAATTAATACAAATATTAATTAATTTACGCTTTATTTATTTACATATTTATTTATTTACATATTGTTAATTAGTTAATGTTTTTATGCTACAACACTTATACACACACATACTACACCAGTAGATGCAATATGAGTCGTGGACAATACAAACCTTTTGGCAATATCTGTCTCAGTCTAAAAAGGATATCCTTTTAAAGTCCATATAATGGAGCTCATTGACTGTTTGAAATAAAACTACAGCCCTAAGTATTTGTACATTTATGTGAACATCTGTAATCTATTTATTTACCTTATTCTGGAAAAAAACTGTATTATTAAGGTGTTTAACTTGAGTTGCTACATTCATTAGCAAACTTAGTTTAATTTGAAGGACAATAATTGTTTATTTTCCCATTAGTTTGCATATTGATAAAACCTAATTGATAACAGAAGAGGTGGCTCAGTGGTTCGCAGTATTAGTGAAAACAGAAGTTGAATTCTTGAAAACTTTTACAACCCTTTTATATGAACCCTTTAATATTTCTTGTTGTACCTGTTGTTTTTTCAAATGTTCCTTTTATTTTGGCATGGTATGTGACTTCATAAGGCTGCTCGGCTCCTGCACTGTGATTCAACTGGAGACAGGTTTGTGTTTTAAAACGTTTACAGAGATCTGACCCTGTATAACATCCCAGTAAAAGAAACTGTGAAATATTTAGGAATTTTAATTACCAAGGATTCAACAATTAACATAAAAAAAGAATAGAAAATAAAGTACATAAAGCTAATAGTATCCTGAATTGCTGGCTGCAGAGAGATATTTCAATTTATGCACGAATTCTTTTATCTAAGGTTGAATATCTATCAAGATTGATTTATCCTGCTCAAGCGGTAGCTCCCTCCTCAGCAATCATAAAAACAAGTAACCAAAAAATGTATGACTTTATTTGGAGACACAAAACTCATTATATTAAAAAAATCTGATATTATCAAATCGTATGAAGAAGGAGGTCTGAATATTATTGAGTTTGAAAGTATGAATACTATGTTAGTTTGAAAGTATGAATACTGTTAAAACTTAAATGGCTTCAAAGGTTTTTGAGTAATACTGAGAGTTTCTGGTACACTTCCTCGTGCCTTGTTTAACAAACAGGGAGGCATCTGATTTCTTCTTATGGCTCGTTTCCACTGACTGGTACGGTACGGTACGGTTCGGTTTGGTACGGGTCACCTTTATCAGGCTTGCGTTTCCACTAACAAGGGTACCCTTTTGGTGGGCGTGGTGTATGACAGAAAGTTTCAGTCGACGTCATTCTAGCTCAAAGAAATGTCTACAATAAAGCTGTATGGGTCGCTCACATATCCTACGAGAAGCACTTCTCACAAAACAGATGCTTTATACACATAAATACTTGTGTAGAAATGTTTATTACTAACTTTTCAATGAACATGAGTTGTTTATAACTGCAGATCAAAGACAGTGTGAAACAGCCTACTGTAACGTCTGTAATTATATTAAATAACTAAATAAATGAACATATATAAACACATACAGCCCCTTACAGTCTCCGATATGTTCCCAACTACAGAAGAACTACATAAAGTAGACATTTCGCCCGTATTTAATGTGCTCCTTTTTTCCCGGCTTCTCCTTTGTTTCTTCACGCTTCACTCTCGCGTTTGTCAGTGTCTGACAGGATCGGGTTTCAAAAGCACATCCATAATCAAGTGCAGGTTATTATCATCAGCTCAAGAAGTTTGTTATTTCAGATATAATGTTAGACGCGCGGCGAGCGCTAGCAAGAAAGCGAAACCGCTCGCGCCTCAGACTGGCTCGTAAAAAACTACGGGGCACAGGGTAAATCTGCTCTTCTTCTTGGATTTGTGGCTGTCCATCAAGATGACGACAAGGTTTGTTTGAGCCCAGATCGACCATGGCTCGTTATTATATGTATTTATAATTCCGCTAAAATCTCTCGCTGTGTTTTTCAAACATGGCGGGTTTTTTGTTTTCATTCTGGCTTGTTGCGTAAGCAAATGACATATCTCTGTAAACCAATAGCGTTCAGCTGCGCGTGTGGCTCCGCCTTTTGGTACCCTTTCTCGTGTTTGGTACCCTTTTGAAAGGGTGCCGAAAAAGTGGTACGGTACGGTTCGGTACGCTTTTTGACAGTGGAAACGGCCATAAAAGCGTACCAAACCAAACCGAACCGTACCGTACCACTCAGTGGAAACGGGCCATTAGATGTGACTTTGACTTGCCAGTGAAGCTTTCAGCATTCCACACATAGACTGTAAAATATATGGACGGAGTATCCGTGACGTCACCCATAGGTTTCTGAAGAGCGCAAAAGAAGCCACAAGTAGGCGCGGCCAACCGTCGCCATTTTGTTCGCGCGTCATCGCACCCACGGCGGGATACCAAACAAGGGCAAAGAGGCGGAGAGTGGGCGGAGCTACAGACACCTGCTGGCACTTTGCTTAGACCCTATGCTTAGACCTGGCAGACAGACTTTACTTTGGGAGAAACGCTTGATACTTTATTACCTGCGACCCGTTTGTGTTCTGACCACATGTGCTTGGCTGTACACTATGTCAATAAAGTGTTTAGACTTTCAAAAACACTGTAGTAATACATTGAGCCACTAAACATTGCTCTTATGACGTTTTTCTACAGGAGGAAAACGCGAATTACTTCCAAACACTTCAGATATGTGTGTGTGTTAGTAAATGCAAGACTATTGATAAAATCCAGCACAACACAGTATGATAACGCTTCAGATGACTGTTCTAGAGCCTACAGCTAATCAATCTGTCACATTCTGGAGTGCTTTACGGGTCTAAAGAAAAATATTAATGATAAATGATCTTAAATAAAACAAATACATTTATAGAGATGGTATACAAGTATATAACTTTACTCACATGGGAAACGGAGGCCACGTAAACGGTTTGTGAGCACAATTAAGGGCACACAGCATCCCATATCATCTGATAATTGTAAGAAATATGTCCAAAAGGCAGCTGACTGTGTAAAGCCACATAAAACAAAACAAAAATACGATGAATATGCCGAGATCAGTGGCTAATCTGCCGGATTCAGCTGAGGTGAAGTGACGGCGACCAGCGAGACCTAGCTGTCACTCAAGTGGCCACGCCCTTAATTATGCAAACTTAATATAACCTAATATAAAGGAAATGGATGAGTTATAAAAAAATTCACCCCCCTCACAGTTGTCATGGAGGGTAATAATAGCTATATGAACCAAAATCGTTCTTTGTACCAGGCTGTAAACACCTTTTTTTCTGCTGTAAAATTGACCATTCTAACAGTGGGCTCAATTACAACTTGCTCTATTATGGAGCCAGGACTAGCGGAATTTTGATGAATTGCAGTTTCTGTTACTTCCGTATTGGCCTCCCGAGGGAGAGCGGGAGGTTGCCGCTTGATTCCACAAACAAGTCTTGCTGTTTTGGAAACTAGCGCACACACACAATGTTACACCCCACAATACCCCTATCTGGAATAACAAGTATATTCTACATGGGAACAAATCCATTTTTTATAAAGAATGTTTAAATAAAAATATTTGGTCAGTAACAGACATAATGGATGGAAGGGGCAATATTCTAGATTATAATACTTTCACTCCAAAACACAGATTTGCTTGTCATCCAAAGCAGTTTTTCACTGTTATTAATGCAATACCCTCAGGTATAAAAATGTTAATGAAAAGTTTCCTATCCTATTCGAAAAACTACTCCAGTTCTTCCCTTATTATATATTGGTGAGACTGAAATTGATAATAAACTGTGCACGAATAAACATTCAAGGCAAATTATTATCCTTCTTGCTTCCCCTATCAAGTGTTAAGAAATAAGTTATTTCATTTATTGGATAAAAATACTGTTAAATATTTTAGAACGACATATCTTAAATTTCCAATTCTCCCCAAGGCAAAAGAAATACAATTTAAAATATTAAATGATAAATACTCTTCTAACAGGTTTTTACACTTTAAATTTAATTTAGAAATTGACCATGCCATTTATGTAAACACTTAATTGAAGACACAGAACACATATTTTTTACTTGCAGCTCCTTTCAATCATTTTGGAAAAAGTACAAGACTGGTTTATAATAAAGACTGTGGATGCTGAAGGTTTGACTTCAACTTTACAGGATGTACTATATGGAATTACTAAAGATTGCTCTGTTTTGCACGATTTGATAAATATGATCATGATATTAGCTAAATATTTTATTCATAAATGCAGATATTTCAAAACGCCTCCATTGCTCATTGTATTTATAAAAGAACTTAAAATATTTTTGGATGCCCTGGCTAAAATGAAAACAAAAATTGCCTTATTTTTTTTCTTTTTTTTTGTATCATATAACTTGCCATGGCCGATATCTGTTTTATTATTTTTTTTTTAAATGTTTTTTTTTCACTATTAATTTCATTTTAGTTTGATTGTTTTTTGTGACTTGCATTTTTTGTATATTATTTTGTGTTGAGCCTTCCATGCGTGATACCCAATTTGTAAAGCTGAATGCCATTTTGTTGTATTTTGTATTTCCAATAATGTATTTCCAATAAAAAAATAAAATAAAAAAAATGCTGAAAAAAAAACAAAAAAAAAGACTTTTATTTTGGCATGGCGGTGTGACGTCACAATGCGGTGCCACTCCCGCGATGTGATTCAACTGGAGAAAGGTTTGTTTCAAAGCTTTTGCGTTGATGTAAACAGATTAATTTAAGTTTCAGGTTAATGTAATGTTAATGTTTCAGTTTCATTGAAATGTCCTATGCTAAAACCTGTTGTTGAAATGAATAATTTAACCCTTTATACAACGTAGTACTATTTTACTCACAGTAATGAGGGCTATTGTTTGAATAAAGTACCAGAAAAGTATTAAGTTTTTCAATGAAGGTTCAGTTTATATAGCATAATGTATTTCCATTGTAAGTACACATCACACACACACGCACGCACGCACGCACACGCACACACACACACACACACACGCACACACACACGACGAGTCTCTTAGACCAACCCACTGATCAGACGAACCGGGAAGGAAAGAGACTCATCTGCGAAATTGGGAACACCTGGTTTCTCCTCTATGAAAAGCCAGCAGTGTTTGCTTGTAGACAGACGTGCTTTTGCTCCTGTTTTGTTTCTTTCTAGCTTTAGTTAATATATGATTTTTGCTAACCTCAAGTTAGCACTTGTTTAATCTTTAAATAAATATTTTTCGGTACGTATATGGAGTACTAGTTTTCATCAGGTCAATTGTGGCAATTGTTTCTTGCTTGGACTTTTTTACCAGATGTCTTTTTGTTAATTACACTCATTAATGTTCAAGATTTTAAATAGGACATTTTTATTGTTTTAATTTTTAACAGGACAAAGTGTCCAAACGCAGAGAAAAACGGAAGCGACTGATCTCCACACTTTTGTAAAGATGGTGTTTATTAAAGAGGAGAGTAAAGATTGAAGAAACATTCAGAGTCAAACAGGAAGATCTACAGGAACACACAGTTTGATTTTCATTCTCAAAGATCAGCTCAGTCACTTGATCCTCATTCAGATATATTTTAATAATAAGAATACTAAATTAAATCCATCTTGCAGTCCTGAGTGTGCTGCCTAGTTCTCCTAAATGCACATAAGCACTCATTGAAAGACAGGAATCAGTTTCTTTCTTGTTCTCATGTCTTTTGTCATTTTATGTATTATTAGTCTCTCGTTTTCTCTACCTTCTTAAGGTTATTACTTTTCTTGTTCTCCTACTGTTTGTAAAGCTTCATTCAGCACTGGCGCTATATAAAATAAAAACAATAAATTAAAACAGTTTAACTGAGCTGAAGATATTTAACCTACAGTATTCTCATAGAAGATACCTGCTGTTATGGCGATGATGTTGGCTCATTACTTGCCGTTTGCATGTCATGTTGATCACAATTCCCTGTTCTTCTGCTGATCCGCTCACTGGATTTTTTTTTTTTTGTCGGACCATTCTCTGTAAACCCTAGGAATGGTTGTGCGTGAAAATCCCAGTAGATCAGCAGTTTCTGAAATACTCAGACCAGCCCATCTGGCAACAACCATGCCTCATTAAAAGTCACTTAAATTCCCTTTCTTCCCCATTCTGATGCTGGGTTTGAACTGCAGCAGATTGTCTTGACCGTGTCTACATGCTTAAATGCATTGAGCTGCTGCCATGTGATAGGCTGATTAAAAATTTGTGTTAACGAGCAAGGACAGAAGAGGACAGGTGTACCTAATAAAGTGGCTGGTAAGTGTAAATTTATGTTGCTGTGCGATGACGTGAGACAAAACAAACAAATTATTAGTGATGGTGAAATGAATGCACGAATGACGAATGCACCAAGGCTGCGCTTGCCAGCTGGTCTCCGTAAAACACTATACTACGATATGCAATGGTTTTCTTTAAAGATAGTTGTAAACAATACACTAATACACTTTAGTATGGTTCAAAATCTTTTTACTATAAATTACTATTGTATTTTAGTTTAATTACTGGTGTGTGGAACAGGTGCAGTGCTTTGAAACAGTAGAAACGCATGTAATCAACGCCTAATCTCTCGCTATAGACTTTACTAACCCATGGGGGTTTTAAACCTTTGAATCAAAATTTGAAGCAGTCACGTGGGTATAGGCGAAAGTGAAGCTTCAGACGTCACTGATCACGTGATGATGGCAAAACGAATCAAGCTCCGGCACACTGCTTCACTGCGAGATGTATCGTTTTTTTGATACATGCTTCTAAGCCTGGGCGCACAGCATCACATCACTACAAATTATAGTGGAATAAAAAACGTTTAGCATTGCACCCAGCGGGTGCAACCATTGGAATCTTTTTGGCTCGATACTTCTGGTCTCATTCACTTCCATTGATTTTTAGATGCTAAAAACAGTTTGTTAAGCTGCTTGATGTCGCAAACTCATATTTTATTATTATTAATATATTTTATGTGTAATCATCAACACACTTGAAGACTAAGTAATTTGACCGTTTATTAATCCTGGTCATTTTTCCAATAGTCAACTGAATTGGAGGTTGTAAAACAAAAGCATATGAGATCAGGTCACTACTATGACAAGTTTTGTATGTTCATCTACTTTTGCTATGTCTGATTTTGTCTACTTTTGTCTAGTTTGTTTAGTTTTGTCTAATTTTGTTTTGTCTGATTTTGTCTACTTTTGTCTAGTTTGTTTAGTTTTGTCTAATTTTGTTTTGTCTGATTTTGTTTACTTTTGTCTAGTTTTGTTTAGTTTTGTCTATTTTTGTTTAGTTTTGTCTAGTGTAGGACTCAAATGGTCCATTGCATGTTCAAAAATTGACGGAGATCTGAGTCGAAAATTAAGAAGTTTTATTTTGAATGCAAGAAGTTAGAGAATACAAGTTCTGCGCAGGACAGATGTAACCTCAATTCAGCTCTGCCCTATTTGGGCTCTCCTTCATGCCTTTATACTGTCTTTCACACATTATCTAATCCCAACCCTATTGATTTATATGGTGTCGCCTTGACAGTTTGACAATTCAGCAACCAGACGTTCCTCTTTCTGGTATCTGTGTATCTTCTCTTGACAGTTGACCTTGCAGATGTTTCAGAGCATGTACACACAGCTCATACATTCTGTCATCCTCAAAACTCTCTGCACTTTTTATACACCCATACCCGAACAGAATGTACTGTTCTCAGCAACTTTCAGCAATTCTCTATGCTGTGCAAATAATATAGCAGTTAATCCCCCTCAAAAAAGAAACCCTTTATGTCTGTATTTATTAGTAAATGTTAACAAAGCCTAACAATAAAAAATGCTATCCTTCACTAGTTTTGTTTTGTCTGATTTTGTCTACTTTTGTTTTGTTTGATTTTGTCTGATTTTGTCTACTTTTGTTTTGTCTGATTTTGTCTACTTTTGTCTAGTTTGTTTAGTTTTGTCTGATTTTGTTTACTTTAGTTTAGTCTACTTTTGTCTAATTTTGTTTTGTCTGATTTTGTTTAATTTTGTCTAGTTTTGTCCATTTTATTTACTTTTGTCTAATTTTGTTTTGTCTGATTTAGTCTACTTTTGTCTAGTTTTGTTTAGATTGGTTTTGTCTGATTTTATCTAGTTTTGTTTAGTTTTGTCTACTTTTGTCTAGTTTTGTTTAGTTTTGTCTAGTTTAGTTTTGTCTGATTTTGTCTAGTTTGTTTAGTTTTGTCTAGTTTTGTTTTGTCTGATTTTGTTTACTTTTGTCTATTTTTGTTTAGTTTTGTCTGATTTTATCTACTTTTGTCTAGTTTTGTTTAGTTTTGTCTGATTTTGTCTACTTTTGTTTTGTTTGATTTTGTCTAGTTTTGTTTTCTCTGATTTTGTCTAGTTTTGTTTTTGCCTGGTTTCATCTACTTTTGTTTTGTCTGATTTTGTGTAGTTTTGTTTAGTTTAGTTTTGTCTGTTTTTATCTAGTTTTGTCTACTTTTGTCTCATTTTGTTTAGTTTTGTCTAATTTTGTTTTGTCTGATTTTGTCTACTTTTGTCAAGTTTATTTAGTTTTGTCTAGTTTTGTTTAGTTTTGTCTAGGTTTGTCTACTTTTGTCTAGTTTTGGCTTGTTTTGTCTAGTTTTGTTTTGTCCGATTTGTTCTACTTTTGTCTAGTTGTGTTTAGTTTTGTCTAATTTAGTTTTGTCTTGTTTGTGTAGTTTTGTCTAGTTTTGTTTTGTCTGATTTTGTTTAGTTTTGTCTGATTTTATCTACTTTTGTCTAGTTTTGTCTAATTTTATTTTGTCTAATTTTTGTCTACTTTTGTTTTGTCTGATTTTGTCTACTTTTGTCTTGTTTTGACTAATTTTGTTTTGTCTGATTTTGTCTACTTTTGTCTAGTTTTGTCTAATTTTGTTTTATCTGATTTTATCTACTTTTTTCCAGTTTTATTTAGTTTTTTCTACTTTTGTTTTGTCTCATTTTGTCTACATTTGTTTTGTCTCATTTTGTCTAATTTTGTTTTGTCTGATTTCGTCTACTTTTGTTTTGTCTGATTTTGTCTACTTTTGTCTAGTTTGTTTAGTTTTGTCTAGTTTAGTTTTGTCTGATTTGTTTACTTTTGTCTAGTTTTGTTTAGTTTTGTCTGATTTTATCTACTTTTGTCTAGTTTGTTTAGTTTTGTCTAATTTTGTTTTGTCTGATTTTGTTTACTTTTGTTTTGTCTGATTTTGTCTACTTTTGTCTGATTTTGTTTTATCTGATTTTGTCTACTTTTGTTTAGTTTTGTCTAGTTTTGTTTTGTCTGATTTTGTTTACTTTTGTTTAGTTTTGTCTAGTTTTGTTTAGTTTTGTCTGATTTTATCTACTTTTGTGTAGTTTTGTTTAGTTTTGTCTATGTAGCAAAGTTCGATATTAGGGGAAGAAGAAGACAGCGTCGGCGATTCAGGTAAGCAGTATAGCTTTATTTTTTTAAATGAGTGCACAACACCCGTAGTGTGCGTGTGTGTGTGCTCTCTCCCTCTTCTCCCGGCTGCTCCTTCTGTTCTCCTTAAGAAGGTTGTCTCTCCGGCCCAATCACTAGAATAAACAGGTGTTATTTATTATTTCTGATTGGCCTGCTGATTAGCCGCCGGGCTCCAAGCCTGCTCTCCCCCCTCATTGGGTGTTCGATCATGCTTACCTCTCCACATACCCCCACCGCCCGCCTCAGGCCGGGGAGCCGTCCGGCCTGCAGCCCTCCCCCCCCCCCGCCCTGGAGAGGAAGTCGGCCACAGCCATCTGCGCCCCCGGCCTGTGGACCACCTTGAATTTAAAAGGCTGTAACGCTAGATACCAACGGGTGATCCGCGCGTTGGTATCCTTCATGCGGTGAAGCCACTGGAGAGGAGCATGATCTGAACAGAGGACGAATTCCCTGCCCAGGAGGTAATAGCGAAGAGTGAGAACGGCCCACCTGATCGCCAGGCACTCCTTCTCTATGGTGCTGTACTTAGCCTCACTCTTACTGAGTTTTCGGCTAATGTACAGCACCGGCCGTTCCACTCCTGCCACCTCCTGGGAGAGAACCGCCCCCAGACCCCGATCGGATGCATCCGTCTGTAATAGAAAGGGGAGAGCAAAATCAGGAGCGTGCAATAGTGGCCCCCCGTAAAGTATAGATTTTACCTTTGAGAAGGCCTGTTGACACTGCTCCGACCATTGGACGGTATCTGGTCCCTCCTTTTTAGTGAGATCAGTCAATGAGCTGACGAGGGCCGAATAATTAGGGACAAAACGCCTATAGTATCCTGCCAGCCCCAAAAACTGTCTCACCTCCTTCTTGGTCTTAGGTCTCGGACAGGTGGCAATAGCTGCAGTCTTATCAATTTGGAGCTGCACCTGCCCGTGGCCTAAGTGGAAGCCCAGATACCTTACTTCCACTCGCCCAATTGCGCACTTCCGTGGGTTAGCCGTGAGCCCGGCCCGTCTCAGCGCCGACAATACCGCCCTCAGGTGTTGCATATGCCGCTGCCAGTCATTACTGTAAATGATGATGTCATCTAAATAAGCAGCGGCATATGCCACGTGAGGGCCGAGTATTTTATCCATCAGACGCTGAAACGTTGCCGGTGCCCCGAACAGCCCGAACGGAAGTGTCACGAATTGGTGTAATCCAAACGGCGTTGTGAAAGCCATTTTTTCGCGGGATATTGGAGTCAAGGGGATCTGCCAATAGCCCTTCGTTAAATCCAAAGTCGAGTAAAATCGAGCAGCACCTAACCGGTCGAGCAACTCGTCAATACGCGGCATTGGATAGGCGTCGAATTTTGACACCGCATTTACCTTGCGATAATCCACACAGAACCGGACCGAGCCGTCAGTCTTGGGTACCAAGACAATCGGGCTGGCCCAGTCGCTGTGGGACTCTTCTACTACTCCCATTTTCAACATATTACTCAATTCTTCCTGAATCACTTTTTTCTTGTGTTCAGGTAGGCGATACGGCCGGGTCCTAACGACCACGCCCGGTTCGGTCTCGATATGGTGCTGAATCAGGTTAGTACGACCGGGCAGGGGTGAGAACACATCAGAGAATTCACGTTGGAGGTGCCGGATATCGAGGAGCTGGCTCGCTGAGAGATGATCCCCTCCGGTGACCAGAGCGCCCGGCCGTCCCCGGCCGGGGCTCTCTGGCCCCAGGTCATCCTCGTTAGTAACAAGCGTAGCCAGCGCCACTTCCTCCGGCTCCCTCCACTGCTTCAGCAGATTAATGTGATAAATCTGACGTGAACCAGCCCTGTCCGAACGAACCACCTCGTAATCGAGATCACCGACTCGTCGTGTGACCACAAACGGCCCTTGCCACTTGGCGAGTAATTTAGAGCTGGAAGTGGGTAATAGTACAAGGACTTTATCTCCCTGTGCAAATTTACGTAATTTAGTGCCCTTGTCATATCGCCGGCGTTGGTCATCCTGAGCCTTAAGCAAATTCTCCGTAGAGAGCCGCCCCAGTGTGTGGAGTTTCGCTCTAAGGTCCAGAATATACTGAATTTCATTTTTACTCTTAGAAGGCTCGTCCTCCCAAGCCTCTCTAATGACATCCAAAACCCCTCTGGGCTGTCTGCCATAGAGAAGCTCGAAGGGGGAAAACCCCGTGGAGGCTTGGGGAACCTCCTGCACAGCAAATAACAAGGGCTCTAACCACTTATCCCAATTTTTCGCGTCCTCGTGAACGAATTTACGGATCATTGATTTAAGCGTGCGATTAAACCTTTCCACCAGCCCGTCTGTTTGTGGGTGACAGACGCTGGTGCGAATGGATTTAATGCCCAATAATCCATAAAGTTCGCGCATGGTGCGTGACATGAACGCGGTGCCTTGATCAGTGAGAATCTCCTTGGGGATTCCCACTCGGGAGATTATACGAAACAGAGCTTCCGCAACACTTTTTGCTGAGATGTTACGGAGCGCTACTGCTTCCGGGTAGCGGGTTGCATAATCCACTAGGACTAGTGCAAACCGGTGCCCGCGTGCGGATCGCTCTAATGGCCCGATGAGATCCATACCAATTCTCTCGAAGGGCATCTCCATAATTGGTAACGGGCGCAAAGGCGCTTTTGGGGTGGCCGGTGGATTTACCAGCTGACATTCACGGCACGCAGCGCACCATTTGCTGACATCCCCGTGAATGCCCGGCCAAAAGAATCGGGTCATGAGGCGATTTAATGTGGCCGCCTGACCTAAATGTCCAGCCATAGGATTAGCATGAGCCGCCTGGAAAAGCATTTCCCGGCGGCTTTTTGGTACTAATAATTGGGTAGTATCTTCTTTTGTCTGAGCGTCTTGGGTCACTCGATACACCCTGTCATTAATGATCGCAAAATATGGATAGGAGAGGGGCCGGTCAGGCTGGAGGTTTTCCCCATCTATCACCTGCACTCTTTCGAGTGCATGTCTTAGCGTGTCGTCACGAGACTGCTCCAGGAGAAAGTCTTTACACCGGGAAATTCCCAGCCCTTCCCCTGAGACAGCGCGTGACATCACCGCTTGGGATTCCCCCAGCTGAGCGACACACCCCCTACCCGGCGATTTCGTCTTCCAAGACACACCCGCACATAAGACCCCTAATAATCTATTAAATCCAGGCCAATTGGTTCCCAGAATTAGCGGGTGTTTGAGGTGCGGGTTAACTGCTACCTCAACGCTATGCTTTTTACCCCGGAATTGAATGTCTATCGCCGTTAGCGGGTAGTGAATTACATCCCCGTGCACACACCTTACCCTTACTGTGCGGCTCGTATCCAATGCCGGGTCTTGAAGCAGGCTTTGGTGGATGGAGGTTTGGTTGCACCCCGAATCCACCAAAGCTTGATATGTACCCCCTTTTATACTCACTGGTATCCGGTATAGCCCGTTGCGACCGGGGGCGACGATTGGCGTGGCGGGGACCCGAACCAGCGCACTCACCTCCTTCATGGAGCAGATTTTTGGTGTGCTATTCTCACCCCCGCGGCGCCAATGCATCGGCCCAGCCCTTCTCACTATACCCCCAGGGCCAGCAAGACCAACCAATTGAACCGGAGAGAGACCTGGCGCTGTCTGGGGAACCGCCAGGGGTCGTTGCTCCACCCCGCCGTCCGGATATGGACCCGCCCCCCTTGGGACGTTCGGCAGGTCCGCCTCTGTGCACCGCCATCTGGGTGCTGGTGTGGGCGGTCCCCACAGTCTGGGCCTGGGAACAGGAGGAGAGAGAGGGAGAGGGGGAGAAGAGAGAGAGGTTATTTCGCCGACCCTGGACCTCGCCACCAGGTGATCCTCCGCCAGCCGGATGGCCGTCTCCAGATCCTCTGGCCGGTGGCACTGGATCCACTCCGATGTTCGGGAGGGGAGGCGGGTGATGAATTGCTCCAGCACCACGGCATCCACCAGCTGGTCGGTGGTCCGGCCATCCTTCACCAGCCATCTGCGGCAGGCGTCACGGAGCTGCTGAGCGAACACGAAGGGCCGGCCACTGGCAGTCAGCTCCATGGAGCGGAAGAGCTGACGCTGCTCTTCCGGATTGCGGCCGGCCTGCTGGAGAACGGCTCGCTTCAGGTGAGCGTACTCCAGGAGATTCTGGGCCGGTAGCTGCTGCACGGCAATTTGGGCTTCGCCTGACAGCAGGGGGATAACTCTTACCGGCCACTCGGCCCGCGGCCAGCCACACGCCTACGCCAACCTCTCGAAGAGGTCCAGGAACACTTCCGGGTCGTCCTCCGCTGCCATCTTCTGTAGCGAGATGGGAGGGTGGGCGGCAGATGTCGGAGCGGGCCGGATCTCCTGGACCAGCAGACTCCGGATTAGCTCGCGGTCCTCCCGCTGGGCCTCTACGAGGACTTGGAAGCGTCTTTCCAGATTTTTTCTCAGCTCCCCCAGCGCATGGTGTTGTTGTTGGTGGAGGGCCGCGAGCGCCTGGATGACTTCCGCACATGGACTGGTAGACGGAGTAACCATTCTGGCAGCAGGGTTTCTTCTTCTTTCCGGGTTTCGGCACCACTCTAGCAAAGTTCGATATTAGGGGAAGAAGAAGACAGGGTCGGCGATTCAGGTAAGCAGTATAGCTTTATTTTTTTAAATGAGTGCACAACACCCGTAGTGTGCGTGTGTGTGTGCTCTTTCCCTCTTCTCCCGGCTGCTCCTTCTGTTCTCCTTAAGAAGGTTGTCTCTCCGGCCCAATCACTAGAATAAACAGGTGTTATTTATTATTTCTGATTGGCCTGCTGATCAGCCGCCGGGCTCCAAGCCTGCTCTCCCCCCTCATTGGGTGTTCGATCATGCTTACCTCTCCACAGTCTACTTTTGTTTTGTTTGATTTTGTCTGATTTTGTCTAGTTTTGTTTTGTCTGATTTCGTCTACTTTTGTTTTGCCTGATTTTGTCAACTTTTGTCCAGTTTGTTTAGTTTTGTCTAATTTTGTTTTGTCTGATTTTGTTTAATTTTGTTTTGTCTAATTTTGTTTAGTTTAGTTTTGTCTCATTTTGTCTTCTTTTGTCTAGTTTTGTTTTGTCTGATTTTGTCTACTTTTGTCTAGTTTAGTTTCATCTGATTTTGTCTACTTTTGTCTATTTTTTTCAGTCTGATTTGTCTACTTTTGTCTAGTTTCATTTTGTCTGATTTTATTTAGTTTTGTTTTGTCTGATTTTGTCTAGTTTTGTTTTCTCTGATTTTGTCTAGTTTTGTTTTGTCTGATTTTGTCTACTTTTGTTTTGTCTGATTTTGTCTACATTTGTCTAGTTTGTTTAGTTTTGTCTAATTTTGTTTTGTCTGATTTTGTGTACTTTTGTCTAGTTTGTTTAGTTTTGTCTAGTTTTGTTTTGTCTGATTTTGTTTAGTTTTGTCTGATTTTATCTACTTTTGTCTAGTTTTGTCTAATTTTATTTTGTCTAATTTTGTTTACTTTTGTTTTGTCTGATTTTGTTTACTTTTGTCTTGTTTTGACTAATTTTGTTTTGTCTGATTTTGTTTACTTTTGTTTTGTCTGATTTTGTCTACCTTTGTCTAGTTTTGTCTAATTTTGTTTTATCTGATTTTATCTACTTTTTTCTAGTTTTATTTAGTTTTTTCTACTTTTGCTTTGTCTCATTTTGTCTACATTTGTTTTGTCTCATTTTGTCTAATTTTGTTTTGTCTGATTTCGTCTACTTTTGTTTTGACTAATTTTGTCTACTTTTGTCTAGTTCTGTCTAATTTTGTTTTGTCTGATTTTGTCTACTTTTGTCTAGTTTGTTTAGTTTTGTCTAGTTTAGTTTTGTCTGATTTTGTTTACTTTAGTCTAGTTTTGTTTGCTTTTGTTTAGTTTTGTCTTATTTGATCTACTTTTGTCTAGTTTGTTTAGTTTTGTCTAATTTAGTTTTGTCTGATTTTGTTTACTTTTGTTTTGTCTGATTTTGTCTACTTTTGTCTAATTTGTTTTATCTGATTTTGTCTACTTTTGTCTAGTTTGTTTAGTTTTGTCTAGTTTTGTTTTGTCTGATTTTGTTTACTTTTGTTTAGTTTTGTCTAGTTTTGTTTAGTTTTGTCTGATTTTATCTACTTTTGTGTAGTTTTGTTTAGTTTTGTCTACTTTTGTTTTGTTTGATTTTGTCTAGTTTTGCTTTGTCTGATTTCGTCTACTTTTGTTTTGTCTGATTTCGTCTACTTTTGTTTTGCCTGATTTTGTCAACTTTTGTCCAGTTTGTTTAGTTTTGTCTAATTTTGTTTTGTCTGATTTTGTCTAGTTTTGTTTTGTCTGATTTCAGTTACATTTGTCTAGTTTTGTTTTTCTGATTTTGTTTAGTATTGTCTGATTTTATCTACTTTTGTCTAGTTTTGTTTTGTCTCATGTTGTCTACTTTTGTTTTGTCTGATTTCGTCTACATTTGTTTTGTCTGTTTTTGACTAGTTTTGTTTAGTTTTGTCTCCTTTGTCTAGTTTTGTTTAGTTTTGTCTAATTTAGTTTTGTCTCATTTTGTTTACTTTTGTCTAGTTTGGTCTAGTTTTGTCTTGTCTGAACTTGTTTACTTTTGTCTAGTTTTGTCTGATTTTGTCTACTTTTGTCTAGTTTTGTTTAGTTTTGTCTGATTTTGTCTAGTTTTGTTTTCACTGATTTTGTCTAGTTTTGTTTTGTCTGATTTTGTCTACTTTTGTTTTGTCTGATTTTGTCTACTTTTGTCTAGTTTGTTTAGTTTTGTCTAGTTTAGTCTGATTTTGTGTACTTTTGTCTAGTTTGTTTAGTTTTGTTTTGTCTGATTTTGTTTAGTTTTGTCTGATTTTATCTACTTTTGTCTAGTTTTGTTTAGTTTTGTTTACTTTTGTTTTGTCTGATTTTGTCTACTTTTGTCTTGTTTTGACTAATTTTGTTTTGTCTGATTTTGTTTACTTTTGTTTTGTCTGATTTTGTCTAGTTTTGTCTAATTTTGTTTAATCTGATTTTATCTACTGTTTTCTAGCTTTATTTAGTTTTTTCTACTTTTGTTTTGTCTCATTTTGTCTACATTTGTTTTGTCTCATTTTGTCTAATTTTGTTTTGTCTGATTTTGTCTACTTTTGTTTTGTCTCATTTTGTCTAATTTATTTTTGTCTGATTTCGTCTAATTTTGTTTTGTCTCATTTTGTCTACTTTTGTCTAGTTTTGTTTAGTTTTGTCTAGTTTAGTTTTGTCTGCTTTTGTCAAGTTTATTTACTTTGGTTTAGTTTTGTCTAGGTTTGTTTGGTCTGATTTTGTCTACTTTTGTCAAGTTTATTTAGTTTTGTCTGATTTTGTTTACTTTAGTCTAGTTTTGTTTGCTTTTGTTTAGTTTTGTCTTATTTGATCTACTTTTGTCTAGTTTGTTTAGTTTTGTCTAATTTAGTTTTATCTGATTTTGTTTACTTTTGTTTTGTCTGATTTTGTCTACTTTTGTCTAATTTTGTTTTATCTGATTTTGTCTACTTTTGTCTAGTTTGTTTAGTTTTGTCTAGTTTTGTTTTGTCTGATTTTGTTTACTTTTGTTGAGTTTTGTCTAGTTTTGTTTAGTTTTGTCTGATTTTATCTACTTTTGTGTAGTTTTGTCTACTTTTGTTTTGTTTGATTTTGTCTGATTTTGTCTAGTTTTGCTTTGTCTGATTTCGTCTACTTTTGTTTTGTCTGATTTCGTCTACTTTTGTTTTGCCTGATTTTGTCAACTTTTGTCCAGTTTGTTTAGTTTTGTCTAATTTTGTTTTGTCTGATTTTGTCTAGTTTTGTTTTGTCTGATTTCATTTACATTTGTATAGTTTTGTTTAGTTTTATCTATTTTTATTTACTTTCATCTGATTTTGTTTACTTTTGTCTAGTTTTGTTTAGTTTTGTCCATTTTTATTAACTTTTTTCTAGTTTTGTTTGATTTTGTCTGATTTTGTCTACTTTTGTCTAGTTTTGTCTAATTTTGTTTTGTCTGATTTTGTGTACTTTTGTCTAGTTTGTTTAGTTTTGTCTAGTTTTGTTTTGTCTGATTTTGTTTAGTTTTGTCTGATTTTATCTACTTTTGTCTAGTTTTATTTTGTCGAGTAAAACTCGTCTACTTTTGTCTAATTTTGTTTTGTCTGATCTTGTCTTCTTTTGTCTAGTTTTGTTTTGACTGATTTTGTCTACTTTTGTTTTGTCTGATTTTGTCTACTTTTGTTTCGTCTGATTGTCTACTTTTGTTTTGTCTGATTGTGTCTACTTTTGTCTAGTTTTGTTTAGTTTTGTCTAGTTTTGTTTTGTCTGATTTTGTCTACTTTTGTTTAGTTTTTCTAGTTTTGTTTTGTCTACTTTTGTCAAGTTTTTTTAGTTTTGTCTAGGTTTGTTTTGTCTGAATGTGTCTACTTTTCTCCAGTTTGTTTAGTTTTGTCTAGTTTTGTTTAGTTTAGTCTAGGTTTGTCTACTTCTGTCTAGATTGGTTTAGTTTAGTTTTGTCCGATTTTGTCTACTTTTGTCTAGTTTTGTTTTGTCTGATTTTGTGTTCTTTTGTCTAGTTTTGTTTTGACTTATTTTGTCTATTTTTGTTTCATCGGATTGTCTACTTTTATTTTGTCTGATTGTGTCTACTTTTGTTTAGTTTTTCTAGTTTTGTTTTGTCTACTTTCGTCTAGTTTGTTTAGTTTTGTCTATTTTTGTTTTGTCTGATTTTGTCTAATTTTCTTTAGTTTTGTCTACTTTTGTATTGTCTATTTTTGTCTAGTTTTGTTTTGTCATGCTCGGGTGACATCACTGTCGCTGTTACAATAGCCTCACTGCGTGTGTGGAGTTCTGTCGCGTAGACTCGCAATTTACATTTTTATCATAAAATACCTCCACATTTGCTAAGTATTTGTCTCTCCTACTTAGGGTGAACAAACCCTTAATTAATTTATGCAAACAAATCAACTTTTAAACGTTTTGTCTCTCGAGCATCTCCTTCTCTCTCTTTGTCTCTCTTGAGCATCTGACTTCTTTCATTCTCCCATTCTCTCACTTACTGGCTTTGCTCTTCATCCTGTACAATGTCGCTTGTGTGTCTGTCCTTGAGTGCAGGAGAAGCATGTGAGTGTACGATACAATCACAACACTCCGTCTACCTCAACCCCGTGTGTTTTTCTGTCCAGGCCCAGTGCACCAAGGACGCGGTTCACCCAGGTGTCATTCACACCGACACCCGGTTACCACGGCCCCTGGGTGCAGCCGTGTAAGGTGCTTACCAGGTCCAGGGGCAGAATGTCTCCTCCCATTTTAAAGATCTCCACGGAGCACCGCTTCACCCCTCTCCACAAGATGGGTCGCAATGTGGTTATCATCGGCGACACATGTGGCTCTTTGACCAAAAATATATGGCTCTCCAGCTCTCTCTTTAATAATATTATAAAGTTTAAAAAAGTATAACTGTCAGAAATCAGTTTTCTATTGAAAATACAATTACAATTCCCTTTATATTGTATTTTTTCCAGCAAAATGAATAAGATCTCAGTTTACAAAAAAAGGATGTCTCAACCAATGCACATGTGTAGCGCTGTGGTTTAACATGAATCGTGACACCAATAAAGGGCAAGCAACTTACATTTTTATGGTAACCTCACGTATGTAAATTCAAACAACATTTATGAGTGGCGATGGCAAAAAGAAACAAAAATCTATGAATTTTCCTTTATTATTTTGTGGCGAGTTAGAGGAAAAACACTCACACAGAGGGTTGTTGTACAGACTTTTCCCCGGAGGGTGATTTATTAACAGGTAGAGTGTAAAGTGAATAGGGGTGTGAAGGTGCTCTTCTGGCCAGGAAGCGTGCAGGTGCTCCGGGGATAGAGAGTGGGGCCGTGATGGGTTGGGCAGTGGTTCAACAAGTTAGCTGCTTGAGTCCGCTGGGAGAAAGAGAGAGACACAGAGGTTAGCTCGAGAGTCATTTGTAGAAATGAAGCTCACCCTTGGTTGTTCCGACGCTGCTTATATCTGTGTCCCTTGATGACTCCCAGCTATGGTTGATCTGCTGTGATGAGAAGGCAGCTGGGATGAATTTGGGACCATGGCGACATTGCATCAGTATACTCGCCACATCTTATAGTGATGAGTCATATTTGCTTATTTTTAAGTTGTGCATGGACATAAAGGTTTTGTTTGTGAATCAATGTTTCGTTTGATAAATAAGATTGAGTTAGTTAGATAAACGACTTGTAGCTTGTTACAGAAAGAGTGGAGGTGCCTTCCACACTGCTGCTGAAAACCAAACCTGTATGATCAGAGCGAGCGGAGTCGCAATGTCACAGTTCTTGCCTCTGTTGCACAGAGTCTGCGACAAAAGATCGCTTCGCCCCCGTCATATTTAAATAATTATTTCACTGGAATAATAATAATAATAATAATAATCATCATCATCATCATCAGGGCCTGACCAGCCACTGTGGCTATAGGTGCGTTTCCAGTCACAATTTCACGCAAGAAAAAGGGAGCGTGCACGCGTTTTAAACAGTCGCGTACATCACAACAGCTTTTGGTGCAAGTGATCATCCTCTTATTCGGTATACACAGGAATTCTTTAAAGAAGAAACTTACAAAGGACACTTAGAAATGTAGCCTTGCAGACAGGCATTTTGTGATGGGGAGGAGCGCAGGAAAAAAAGTCAGTATTTCACTATAACCCCTGGCCTTCCTCTTGACATCAGCGGAGACTGACAGATACAGGATTATTTTATCCTGGTCCACTTTTGTAGCGTTCTAATACATTTTTGTGAAGTTTAAAGCTACATCTTCATCTAATAGTTTGTCAGCATGACACAGACCAACATTACTCTCATTACTGAGCAAACTCGGAGCACTTCACCGGCGATGACTCTCTTACCAGGGGATGCTGAGATCGTGTAGCATCCTGAACGTTCTATATCCGTTATATCTCACTTTGTAAAGAAACTGGTCTGGCGGATATCACGTTTTGTGAAAAAATACATTTTGTAGTAGGCCTAAAATGTACATTCTTAAATGTATTAATGGCAGCAATTCACACACAGATTAAAGTACATCTGAACAGTGATTTCCAATAATAAAATCCAAATGTCAAAAAATGGCGTTGCAACCAAACTCTTTAATTGCTCTTTGCCAATTATTGGAATCTTTTCTGGGAGTGTCCTAGGCTTTTCCGTGCTGACAGACTGCTCCCCAGTCGTGCTGGAGCTGAACTCCTGTCGGACAACATCTCCAGGACACTTCTTTCTGTCTGACTAGTAAGTAAAAATTCACATTTTAGCTATGTTGACTCTTGTTCATCCCACTTAAATAACATGCATATCTGGCTAACCCCATAGAGACTGTGTCTGTTCCTCGTATTATTAGATCAAGAAATAAACATACTGTGCACTCCAGGAAAAAATCTATTAAGAACCAAACCTGAAAAACCACTAAAAAGTAAAAATACAAATTTCGTAAAGCTTGGTCTCCTAAACATCAGGGGCCTCATGTATCAACGCTGCGTATGCACAAAAACTTTGCGTACGCCAGATTTCACGCTCACGTTTAGATTTACTAACGATGAAATGAACGTGAGAATGTGCGTTGGTTCACACCAACTTCATCTCTGTGCATTTCTTGTGTGTGTTTGTTTTATTTACATTGGCGACACTACAAAGTATCTTTGAGCCATGCAATGGCAACTGTATGGGACGGGATCATCTGCATGTCTAGCAGATTTATAAGGTTTCCATACCATTCAGTTGGTTTTCCATGCGCTGGTTTCCCAATGTAATCAGAGCGATCGACTGCACACACATTGCAATAAAGGCGCCATCTAAAGATGAATTTGGATGAATTCAATTCAATTCACCTTTATTTGTATAGCGCTTATACAATGTAGATTGTGTCAAAACAGCTTCACATAAAAGGTCATAGTAAATTGGAACAGTGTAGTTCGGTTTGTAGTGTTTAAGTTCAGTTCAGTTTAGCTCAGTTCAGTGTGGTTTAATAATCACTACTGAGAGTCCAAACACTGAAGAGCAAATCCAACGATGCGCAGCTCTATAGATCCCGAACCATGCAAGCCAGTGGCGACAGCGGAGAGGGAAAAAAAACTTCACTAATGGCGAAAGTGAAGAAAAAAAAACCTTGAGAGAAACCAGACTCAGTTGGGCACGACCATTTTAATTTCTCCGCTGGCCAAACGTCTTGTGCAGAGCTGCAGTCTCAGTGGCGGAGGCTGGAAGGTGGCCTCAGAAACATCAGAAACATTTCCATTCAATAAATGTGCAAATAATATGTGATGCTCAAATGCGCTTAACATAATACACACACTAATTAATGATTCCTACTTGTCTTCCTTGTGATGAAGAGTAGGCAAAATCTGATATGTAGTGGGGGAAAAAAGAAGAATGAGTTCATCAGACACTGGGTTCAAACCAGTCCATGATCGAACGTGTCAAAACATGTTGCCATGGGCTTTACAAGCTACGCCACTCACGCTGCTACAAAATTTTACACCTTTACATCAGACCATTTCTTTTTAAATTCACTCAAAGTGTGATGTTCAGACCTAACTGCATTAACCGCATCAGCTAAACTCTCCCTCTCTTTTCTTTTGTTATTAATTCCGGAGCACAAACTTGCAAATAACACAGTTTTTCTCCGGTCTACCTCTGATAGGAGCACCTCCAATTCACATTCTGTTCAAAGTTTCTCTTTTTGCTTGCTTTTGCCATTGCTTTTTTGTTTGGTTTTGTCAAAGTAGAGCCATTAGCATATTCATACAGGGGAGAAGGCAGGGAGGGGTTTTGCGCTCGTGCACGTGCACTCAGTTTCACATTAATTTGGATGTACAAAGAGAATATGCGTGGGATTCCGCGTAAGCAGTGTTTCATACATTTACAGCTTTGTGCGTACGCAATGTTTTAGTATGATTTCAACGCAAGTCTTCGTACATGAGGTCCCAGGTCACTAGCACCTAAAGCTCTTATCATAAATGAAATAATAACAGATAACATTCTTAATGCACTCTGTCTCACTGAAACCTGGCTGAAACAAAATGACTATATTAATTTAAATGAAGCAACTGCTCCATGAATCTTATATAAACACGAGGCTCGTCAAACTGGTCGTGGTGGTGGAGTTAATCAGAGAAACGGACTTATGTTTAACTCCTTTGACGTATAAGCACCTAATGTTATGCTTCCGGACATTATGCAAAAACGTATATTATCTCTCGCTCTATTCACCATATATAGACCCCCAGGACCCTATGTCAATTTTCTAAAAGACTTTTCTAATTTTATTTCTGACTTACTAGTTAAAACTGATAAAATACTAATTGTCGAAGACTTTAACATCCACACAGATGATGCTAACGACACATTAGGGCTTGTGTTTATGGATTTACTACATCCACTTGGGATAATGCAAAACGACGTTGGTCCAACCCATCACTTAAAGCATACATTTGATCTAATTCTGTCTTATGAAATTGAGGTCATTGATGTACACATTATACCACAAAGTGATGATAGTAGAGACCACTACCCTTTTACTATATAAGCTGTGTTGACCTGAAATTAGCAGATCCGCTCCAATATATCGCCCTAGTAGAAATATTGTTCTGTCCACCAAAGATGAGCACTAGGTTTTTATACATTCTAAAACAAAGCATGCAAATGAAGTGTTGTTGTCGGCAGGGTAAACTGCCTTTTCAGGCCTGATCTCATCAGCATGTAAGTCTGCAGAGTGGATGACAACATATTAGAAACCTGCCCAGCTACTGACCACATAAAAGGGGTTTCTTCAACCTGAAAGTTTCACCCGAAGACCAAGGCAGAAAACAGTGTGCAAAATGATGTTTTGGAGACCAGTCCTGTCTGATCAGTTGACCGAAAAGAGAAAACAATAGACACAGCCATGCTGTGAAAATGACAATTTGCATTACTTCGGAGACAGTCAGGGCTCAGGAAACCAAGACATTTTAAGGTCTGTCACACCAGATATATACAGGTCCTTCTCAAAAAATTTGCATATTGTGATAAAGTTCATTATTTTCTGTAATGTACTGATAAACATTAGACTTTCATATATTTTAGATTCATTACACACAACTGAAGTAGTTTCAATCCTTTTATTGTTTTAATATTGATGATTTTGGCATACAGCTCATGAAAACCCAAAATTCCTATCTCAAAAAATTAGCATATCATGAAAAGGTTCTCTAAACAAGCTATTAACCTAATCATCTGAATCAACAAATTAAATCTAAACACCTGCAAAACATTCCTGAGGCTTTTAAAAACTCCCAGCCTGGTTCATTACTCAAAACCTCAATCATGGGTAAGACTGCCGACCTGACTGCTGTCCAGAAGGCCATCATTGACACCCTCAAGCAAAAGGGTAAGACACAGAAAGAAAATTCTGAACCAATAGGCTGTTCCCAGAATGCTGTATCAAGGCACCTCAGTGGGAAGTCTGTGGGAAGGAAAAAGTGTGGCAGAAAACGCTGCACAATGAGAAGAGGTGACCGGACACTGAGGAAGATTGTGGAGAGGGACCGATTCCAGACCTTGGGGGACCTGCGGAAGCATTGGACTGAGTCTGGAGTAGAAACATCCAGAGCCACTGTGTACAGGCGTGTGCAGGAAATGGGCTAAAGGTGCCGCATTCAAGCCACTTTTGAACCAGAAACAGCGGCAGAAGTGCCTGACTTGGGCTACAGAGAAGCAGCACTGGACTGTTGCTCAGTGGTCCAAAGTACTTTTTTCGGACGAAAGCAGATTTTGCATGTCATTCAGAAATCAAGGCGCCAGTCTGGAGGAAGACTGGGGAGAGGGAAAATGCCAAAATGCCTGAAGTCCAGTGTCAAGTACCCACAGTCAGTAATGGTCTGGGGTGCCATGTCAGCTGCTGGTGTTGGTCCACTGTGTTTTATCAAGGGCAGGGTCAATGCAGCTAGCTATCAGGAGATTTGAGAACTTCATGCTTCCTTCTGCTGAAAAGCTTTATGGAGATGAAGATTTCCTTTTTCAGCATGACCTGGCACCTGCTCACAGTGCCAAAACCACTGGTAAATGGTTTACTGACCATTTTATTACTGTGCTCAATTGGCCTGCCAACTCTCCTGACCTGAACCCCATAGAGAATCTGTGGGATATTGGGAAGAGAAAGTTGAGAGACGCAAGACTTAACACTCTGGATGAGCTTAAGGCTGCTATCGAAGGCCTCCATAACACCTCAGCAGTGCCACAGGCTGATTGCCTCCATGCCACGCCACATTGAAGCAGTCATTTCTGCAAAAGGATTCCCGACCAAGTATTAACTGCATAACTGAACATAATTATTTGAAGGTTGACATTTTTTTTTTTTTTTTTGTATTAAAAATGTTTTTCTTTTATTAGTAGGATGAAATATGCAAATTTTTTAGATAGGAATTTTGGGTTTTCATGAGCTGTATGCCAAAATCATCAATATTAAAACAATAAAAGGCTTGAAACTACTTCAGTTGTGTGTAATGAATGTAAAATATATGAAAGTCTAATGTTTATCAGTACATTACAGAAAATAATGAACTTTGTCACAATATGCTAATTTTTTGAGAAGGACCTATAGATAGATAGATAGATAGATAGATAGATAATATAAATTTATTTTCCCACAAGGTCTTTAGAATTGTGTACAAAAACAGTATGTCTTGCTATAGAAGAGCTCTAAAATCTGCCAGGGCTAAGCACCTCCGCAAGCTGATAGAAAATAATCATAACAATCCTAGGTTCTTATTTAACACCATTGCTAAATTAACAAATAATCGGTCATCTTTGGAACAAAATGGTCCACCGCAAATTATTAGTGATGACTTCATGAATTTTTTCAGTGATAAAATACATGGCTTTAGACAGAAAATAGGAGATGTTAAACTTTCTGCACCACCTTATACTTCAGATCCAGTAAACATCCCACTGAATCAAAATAACCTACAGTGCTTCAAAATCATAGAACAGGAAGAGCTAGATATAATTATAAATAGCTCTAAACCAGCAACGTGTATGTTGGACCCAATTCCAGCAAAATTACTGAAAGAATTGCTACCTGTTATAGGAGAACCTCTTAATGTTATCAACTCTTCTTTATCTTTAGGACATGTTCCAAATCCTTACAAGCTAGCTGTTATTAAGCCTATTATTAAGAATCCGCAACTGGACCCCAGCAACTTAGCTAATTATAGGCCTTTTTCAAATCCTCCATTTATGTCTAAAATACTAGGAAAAGCTGTTTCTGCCCAATTATGCTCCTTTCTGCAGATGAACAAGGTTTTTGAAGTGTTTCAGTCAGGTTTCAGAGCTCATCACAGTACAGAAACTGCATTAGAAAAAATAACCAACGATTTATTCTTAGCTGCTGACCAAGGGTGCATCTCGCTATTAATTCCACTAGATCTTAGTGCGGCATTTGACATCATTGACCACTCATGAATCGACTGAAAAAAGCTAGTCCATGCTTTTATGACTTCAAGGCTGGATTACTGTAATGCTCTGTTTGCTGGCTGCCCAGCATCCTCTATTATCAAACTTCAGCTAGTACAAAATGCAGCTGCCAGAGTTCTTACCAGGTCTAGAAAATGTGATCATATCACCCCAATTTTATCCTCCATACACTGGCTGCCTGTTAAGTTTCGTATTGAATTTAAAATATTGCTTCTTACCTATAAAGCCTTAAATAATCTAGCTCCTGTTTGTCTAACCAACCTTCTGTCTCGCTACAATCCAACTCGCTCTTTAAGATCTCAAAACTCAGGGCTTCTGGTAGTACCTAGAATAGCAAAGTTGAGTAAAGGAGGTCGAGCCTTCTCATTTATGGCTCCCAAACTCTGGAATAGCCTTCCTGATAACGTCCGAGGCTCAGACACACTCTCGCAGTTCAAAACTAGATTAAAGACCTATCTTTTTAGTAAAGCATACACTCAGTGCATCACTTAGCGGTATGATACATGAATGTGCTCCACACAGGTTTCTTCATCTCGTTTATATACACTATGAACAGCAGCTACGCTAATTATTCTCTTTATTCTCTATTTTCACCTGGGGATACTCATCCCGAGACACTCAGACCACACAGCGCCACTAATCCGATCCAAGACCAGCGACGAGATGATCCCAAGGTTTCCATATCCTGGACCAGGCCATATCCTGAGCAGCTACTGGGGTGTTCATGGAGGAGTGGAGAGCATGAGACTGATTCCTGTGACGCTCCAGAGACAGACGAGTCTTCGCTGAGGTCCAGCTTCCTGCCTCCGGCGCCTTGACAGCAGCTCTGCACAAGACGTTTGGCCAGTGGAGAAATGGTCATGATCAATTAAACTGCAGACACTGAATGCTAAGAATGAAAGGTGAAAGTGTAAGTTATTAAGGTAAACTTGGTTTTACACACATTCATTCAGTGACAGCTTGTGACACACTCCCTATATTGTTTACCACAGCACTTTGAATATTCTGTCTGAAAAACCTGCAAGTGTGACTTGAAAACAACATTAACACTGTTTATTTGGCTGTGAACAATGTTGTACTTTGATAGTCATTGGCTGCTAATATGATTTCGCTATTTAGAGTTTGCAAATAATACTTTTATGAAATCATTATTAAGAAGAAAGTCAGAATCTGCGAATATAAAACCAACTTCACCTCTATGTGTAAGTTCACATACCCTGTCGTACAGGTGTAGTTAGCTGTCAGAATGCAGTTTTGCTTGTTGATGATTAATTACCCAGGTCTTGTACAGTTCTGTCTGCTTTCCTTGTCTTTGTCTAGGCTCGGTTTTTTAGCACTACATAGTTTTGAATCTGGAAATCATGGAACATTATTTCTTGCACATGACCACACAGAACAACATTGTTGGCATCCAAACACTTGTAGGCCTTTAACTTCTCTCGTGTAAAATCACTTGGAGCTTCAATGAGATTGTATATTTGGGGCTGGATGCTTGGCCATTTCGTCTTATCCAATATTCATTGGGAGGGTGCCATTGCACATGGACCTGTCAGATGAACGCCGCTCACTTTAACGTTAATTTTGCCGAATCACAGTGCTTATCACTGGGTGACGAGCTGTTATAATATGCTGAAAGCATTATGTAAATAATATATATAATATGTAATCAATATAACTTATTTCTAAGACAACAACAAACTCTGTTCCACATCGAATGTCATTACCTTGCTGTAAATGTCTGTTTTTTTTTTTCTGCCACCTCGCTGCACACACATCCTGAATATTTACAAACATGGTAATTCGTCTATATATTACACACTGCATATAAGATATCTTTATTCCAGAGCAGGTTATCTTCAGGGAGCAATTTGCTATGGTTACTTGCATACCATGAAAGTTACCTCTGGTTAGGGAACTGAAAGCTGAGATTATACACTTACTTACCCTTTAATTGACCAGAATATGCCACATACAGTAACCTGCTGTCTGGAATACAACCCAGATCTTGTGGATCTAAAAATGACTTTGCAACTCTGAGTTTGTTGTTCATCACACCTCTATGTTGTGTCACATTGAAATAGTTTTGTGCTGTGCTAAAATGTCCACTAGATGGCAGTAGAAAGCAGCATTAACATAAGCTGAGGAAGTGTATTGAAGGAGAATAAAAGTGTTGTGATAGCAGTATGTATGTGTGTGTGTGTCTTGAACAGAAAGCTTGAGTTCAGTCTTACTGCTCATCCAGTCAGTCATAACTCTACACTCAGTGTCTGAATCTTCCTCTACAAATCAGCTTTATCTGTCTTCGTCTGCCTTTATCTCAGGGTACAGCTTCATTTGTCTTTTCACTCACTGCACACAATACAACATAAGTGAAGAGAAACATCTGCACAGCGCACACAGATCTCCCTCACACTTATTTCAATAAATGCTGAATCTGCAGTAATAATCAGCAGCAGTGTAATTCACAGCGTTCAGTACATGACTCTGATGTTGTTACGTTTTTAAAGATGGTGAGTAAAGGGGAAGGAGAGTAACATTAATTTTGGATAAAACACATAAGCAAACACACAATATCAACAAGTGAGGAACAAAATACCAAGACTAACTAAATGCAATAAAGTGAGTTTATTTACAAAGGTAGTGATAAATAAATGCAAAAATATGTATATAGAAAGAACATTAAATATTTACAAGAATATATTGAAATTACAGACAACAAATGGGACACAAGATGTTTGAACAGATAGATGGGAGAGTTGAGACGTGGGCGGCATCCAAACAATAGAAATAAATAAAACAAAACAATCTATTGGCCCAACATCTACCCTAACTATCCAAAAAAAAAAATACAGCAGTTATTGAAAAGAAATCTTCGCGTCTATTACGCACTACCTAACCTACTCTAATATACACCATGAGAAAACAAAAAGTACAGTGGATGGAGCACGCCCCTTACCTAGTGTGTCTAACAACAGTGATATTAAAAACTACGTGTGCACAATGTTTGCGCGACATTCTTACCTGCCCCACTCTCCAACCTCAGATGCGCATAACACTGACAGCAGACAAATGGAGAACAGACAAATAACAACGGACATATACCAAATTGTAACACACAGAAAACGGATAGCAAATTTCACTGACACACAGTTAAACACAGAAATTCAGGGCCTCTCGAGTAGCGTCCTGTCACCACTTTTATGCCACGGTGGCAGTGGCTGGATTGGAGACCGTGGGTGACATCAGGAGGGAACAGAGCAAACAGCTGGGCAGCGGTAGCCAATCAGAGCCACTGTATGGGTGAAAGCGGGAGAGAGCGAGCAAGCACAGAGAGAGAGAGGGGGAGAGTGAGAGAGGGAGAGAGAGACTAGAGACTAGAGGAAAAATAATAATAATAATCACGCCACACAGGAATGTATAGGAACGTAACAGATGTGTTCATCTTTCTGACTGATATTTTGCTGAAAATGTTCTGCTGCATTTTCCAGTATTTTATCACCAAATACAGAGCGGGACATTGAGTTCCTCTTGTGTGTTATTAAAGTTTAGTTTTTATCTGTGTTTTCTGCTAAAGGAAGTGCTGAGAAACATCAAGAAACCTGTTTACATCTAAAAGAATGTAGACGACTTACAAAACAGGTTTATCTGGAGGACTGCTTCCTCCTCAATACTTGTTTCCGAAGTAGTGAAAATGCACACTTATAAAGACACATCACTGGTCAAAACAAACATCTAGGTATATAATATATATACAGTGAAATCAGTTAGAGAAAGACTTTTATTTAGTCCAGCTTAATATGAGCTGCTGTGAATGATATCGGGATCATCAGTGAGGGTTTGCTGCTCTATTATTTATCAACCCTGCTGAAAAATCCAGCTTAGGCTGGTTGGCTGGTTTTAGCTGGTTGACCACCCTGGTTTTATAGGGGCTGGTTTCCAGCTAAACCAGCTAAATCTAGCTAAAATCAGCTTGACCAGCCTGGTTTAAGCTGGACATAGCTGGTTTTAGCTGGTCATTTTCCAGCCTGACTAGCTAAGACCAGGCTGGGAATGGCTGGAAACCAGCCTGGAAATGGCCAAAACCCCTCTAAAACCAGGCTGGTCGACCAGATAAAACCAGCCAACCAGCCTAGGCTGGTTTAAGCAGTTTTTTTCAGAAGGGAAACAATCAATCCTGTCTGATTTCACATTCTCTGAACTGTAAATATTGCAGTGTTTACATGACATCCAAATTTGTGTTTGTCTTATACTGTATGTCATTATCTCTGCTTCTACAGACACATGCTGACTCTCACTGTATTCTGTAATGTTATGATAAAAGACAGTAGACCATAAGAACAGTTCATTATGCTTCATTCAGACACTACATTCAGCAGCGAGTGGTTTCCTGGTAACCATGTGTCCTGCACTTGCTGCTATTGCACTCCTGGTTAGACCTAAACTGCACTTCGTTGCCTTGTACTTGTAGATGTGTAATGGCAATAAAGTTGAATCTAATCTAATCTAATCTACGTGTTCATCACCTGACAGGTTGTCAATTCAGGAGAAAGTATTACTTTCCTTCAGCATTTGAAGTGTTTTCTAGAGTTAATCTAATTATTAAAGTCAGATTCTCATCTCGTAATGTGTTCATTTAATAGAACAGAGATACTTTTTAAATAAAGTTTGCAGATCAGGTCCAGACAGATATTATATTCACGTATAACCCAGATGCCAGCAGTGGTTAATCTGACTGTCTGTCAATGATACTGTGGGTGACCAACAGAGCCACTGTGAGCTGTTGAAGGACCGTGAGCTAAACCGTCTTTAGTTTTTGTGGTGTCTCCCTGTCTGCTGCAGAATTAAACTCACATTATGATTTAATGACTCCCATATATGTATTGAATTTTTCATTCTTGTTTGAATCATGAGGTGCTTCTTAACACCTTCCCTTGTTTTCAGCTCCTCCTCAGCCAAAAATGCAAATGTGAATATTAAGCAGGAAGATAATGAAGGAGATAAAACGAGGATGCACAAAGAAGAGTTGAGCAGCAGGTAAATGTGTTGTAGCAGGGTTGCATCTAAACTCTGCAGGACTCTCCATGAATTGCATTTGACACCCCTGGCATAGATCATCCTATATGTGTTTTAGTAAATTCACCAACGCTCAAAAGTACAGTACAAATGTACAGTACAACTGATAAAGAGGCACCGGTGTTGGCTTTACAGCATTCTAATGTTTACCTTGGAGGCAGTTGTCATGGTCACTGGACATAGTCACTAATAATACAGACCATGATCCTCTTGCTTTTTTGCACAGGATGTGAAATTTAATGATATTCTAATGAGGATTATGAACACATCTTGAATATCCAGTATCTAGTACAGCTTTCAAGAGATTATTGTGTTGTAGAGTACACAAATGTGAGTATTTGGTTTGTATAGTTGTTTTTTTTTTTTTTTTGGTATAGCTCTAGCCTCCATTGCTAATTCATAGATGGATAGATAAATGGATAGTGTGTGTGCGTGTGTGTGTTTTCATGTGGCATGTTTTTATTATTACTATTATCATGTCTCAAACCAGTTTGTTGTGTTTTTCAGAAGTGAAAGTATTTTCAGATCTGTTTGTCAACTCAGCTCAGAGAAGGACTAAAAAAATCTGCAATTGTTATGTGAGGTGAGAGATTGCTCTTTCTATTCCTTATTTCATGTATGATTGTCATTTTATAATCCGTCGATCAATCTCTTTGTTTCTGAGACTACTGCTGACCTGAGGTCATTCTGATGTTGTAATTTCTACCTCTTGATATCATGATCAAACAGATGATCAAGTGTGTTTCTGAAAGAGAATCACAGAAAGCTGCTCATTCTGATACTGGAATATCCGTTATTTATGAGTGATCTTTGTGTTTATTAGTGAGTCTGTGATTCTCAGAATGTGTTTCTTAGCGTATTGCTGTGAAATCTGTGAGACAGAAACTCACTTGACAGCTTTTTTCTAACCCAATACTGTGTCTACATTGTTAATTACAGACTCATTCTGTAAAATGAGCAGCAATAATAGTATTCATGAATGCATTTAGTTTGTTTTATGAGTGTACATCTGTGGAAAATAAGGGCTGTGTAGCTTTATATCACAATCTGTGTTTGACATTATTATACATGAGCTGAAAACTTTTAAGAGTTTCACCAATCAGACCGATTTCATTTGTTTTCCTGAAGTGTTTCTGGTTTAACTCGTTCTGAAGATAAATAACCTTCTGAAGTGGCAAGAAAATCATTATAAATTACATGATCCCATATGTGAAGGGTGATCTTGCACACACACATACACACAGGGTAATTTTACAGAATTGTTATTTTCTTCTGTCTCTTTTTTGTATTTAATTTAAACAGTTACACACTTTCAAGTCCTCAATTCATCTTTATTTCTATAGCGCTTTTACAGTGTAGATTGTGTCAAAGCAGCTTAACATAGAAGATTATAGTAAATTGAAACCGCTTCAGTTTAGTTTTCAGTTGAAGGTCAGTTTAGTGTAGTTTAATTTTCGCTGATGAAAGTCCAAACACAGAAGAGCAAATCCATTGATGCACAGCTCCACAAGTCCCAAACCAAGCAAGCCAGTGGCGACAACGGCGAGAAACAAACTTTACCAGTTGATGAAAGTGAAGTTAAAAAAAATAAAACTTTGACAGAAACCAGGCTAAGTTGGGCACGGCCATTTCTCATCTGGCCCCATGGGATAAATGCGGAGACTGGTCTGTCACTGGGGTCTTTCTGGAATCAGTCCCACACTGTCCACTCCTTCATGACCACCACAGCATCTGCTCAGGTTAGGGCATAGTCCAGGATTATAGAGACCTCGGGATAATAAGAAACATACTGACATACGTGTAAATGCCGTCCAAATTATAATGTCTTTAGGGAAGTGTTCCCTGCTCCAGTTGCCCTAAACAATGCAGCCTAACAATCCTTTAGAGGATTTGGATTTCAACAGCATCTGTGTTTTATGTGTATGCTAATGCAAAGAGATGTGTCTTTAATCTAGTTTTAAACTGACAAAGTGTGTCTGTTCCAGAGTTCCAGAGATATGAGAAAGATCTACCGCCTACAGTAACTGTTGATTGTGATATATTGATTTTTGATACTGCCACTCAAAGTGGCAGTGATTGTGTTTTAACTACTTATGTAAAATTACAAACACCACAGAACTGCTCATCCCACAGCCATGTAAAGTGTAGTTTTGATTTGTGATTGTCAGTTTCTTCTTCTCTGCTGGAGATCAAACTCTTCAGCTCCATCATGGAGGACACATACACTTGTGGAGATCAGGATTTGTTTACAGGATGCAGGTACTACTCAAGATATAACATTTTTATATTGTTATTTTCTACAAGAAATGAATTTTGTTGTGTGTGTGTGTGTGTGTGCTTTATCTTCATTTGAAAATATAAGTTATACAATTAAAAAATATATAAACTTATAATAACTGTATTTGTTAAAACATAGAGGAAATTATAATAAAGTGTTGTTTAAAGCTTTTTATATGATGATGTACAGTGCTGAACTTTAACCTTCTCTGTTTTAGATCACGTAAGAGGAAGAGAGCAGAAGCAGAGCCCAGCTGTGTGTCTATGAAGAGTGGCAGGTCGATGAATGGAGCAGGAAATGTTAAGAGCAAAGACAGACGGCCTGCCAGGTATAACATTTTTATTAGGTCTGCAACTAATAATTATTTTCATAATAAATTAATCAACTGATTTGCTTTTGATTTATTGGATTTAAAAAATTATATAGAAAACTATTAAGTTTGAGGTTGGAGCCGAATTCTGCTGGACAAAGTGCTGTTAAAGAGTTTTGGAAATGAATAACATCTTGTTTGTTAAATGTGCAGTGATGAAATTTATTCTTCTCTGTTTTAGTTCAGTTCATCAGAAGAGAGCAGAAGCAGAGCCCAGCTGTGTGTCTGTGAAGAGTGACAAGTCTATAGGTCGAATAATAAACTTAAGTAGTGGAGACACAGGACCTGCTGTCAGGTAGATCATCTCCACACACACATGATTATACTGCAGCATTTATATGATCATGTGTTTTCAAGAAGATCAGAAATTATTACACTTTATTCTCACAGTCCGCTTAAGACATTTTATTACTTGAAACAAAATGCAAGCAAGTTGTAATAAATAAATAAATAAATGTCAACACACTCACGTTTGATCATTAGTAAAGTACTGAGAATGTAGTGATACTCAAACTGTAAGAGTTAATACAATGAGGTTTACATGTTTTTACTACTGTCAGCAAAATTTCCAAAGTGGGCAATCAAAAGAAAAAAAAAATAGAGGTATGAATATGAATAAACAAGTTCAGTGAGACAAACACACAAATATTTATATGCACAAGAGATATTGATTTGAGATAGAGCTGTTTTAAAATCTGCATCATGTTGAACAATAAAGAAGATGAACACAGCAGCAATGTAAGAGTAATTAAATTTTTAAGTTCTGATATTATTTTTAGTCAGTCAGTAACTATAGCAGAGACTCGAGATTCAGCAGTTGTGTTTGTATGAAGCCAGAGTAAGTCTGTGAATCCAGGATGAGCTGTACATTATTCAGCGCTGCTAAAGATGATGCTATAACATAGATTTACTGTTTCACTAAAGTCCAGAAGTGAAGAATCTATGTTAAAAAAATCTTTCGACAAGGTTCTACATGCTCCATAAGCTTAAGAAATCTAGGGTTCTCTACAAATGCAAAACTCATTGCGATCATTTGTGCTATCTTATCTTTGATGTCCTGTGCCTTTGCGCTGTCACGGGGCATTTTTTTCTCTCCTCTTCTAACTCTCCTGCAGCGTAAAGTGATTCGTCTTCGGTTGGGTTGCCTGGGTAAACTCGCTGTATTGTGTTGGGGTTTGATTTTGAGGTGCCTTATCAGGTTTGTTGTGTTAAAAGGAGTCTTTTCTTTTCCACCTCTTGCAACCCCAAGTTTGCATGTCTGTTACATGTTTCACAGTCCTGATCAGAAGGTAGCTGTCACTGACTCAGGTCCCAGCCATTCCCATCACTGGCCAGCAGAGGTCCATCTCACTGGACTTCTAAGCACTACATCCCCCATAAGCCTCGTACCTTTCTCTAATTGCACTGCACCTGATTCTCATCACACACACAGACACACCAGGGTGACTGCGGGGTTGTAAAAGGTAGTCAATGAAATTAGCCAAAATTAAGGGCATTAAAAAGTATTAAAAAGTAATAAACATCATCTGACGAGGTAATAAATTGTCAAGCTCAATTTTTTTGATAAATTTTTAATTTGTGTTAAGTGCAGGTCTTATTCTAAACTTTGCATGGATTTATGTATATGTTAAGAGTAGGACCTGAGTGCTGTCATGTGAGGTGGTGTTTGCGCGTGCGCCGCCGAACAAACAAAATAAAGGTACCTCAATTATTCGATGAGTGAACGAGGCTCACGCAGGTGTAATCTGATACGCCAAACTCGCCATCCAGCGATGCTCATAGACTGGTTGAGCCCACGACTCACAGCAGTCTGGTGTTCTTCGTCTCACAGTGATGCTTCCAGCAAGTTCGTTATCCAGTTCAAAATTTTCAGTTCGTAAGGGTATCGAATCGAATTATAGTGAGTGAAGTCCTGTGATGAATTTCCTTACGCAAATACACCTCAAACTGTCTCTCACTTACTCCACGAGTCAGATCTTCTTTCAGTTTATAGCAATGTGTGTGTGCTGCTAAACACTGAATATAAACTTAAAGGGAATATAAAAGACTTTATGGTCTAAAATCTACAAACTTCCTGGTCTCTCTCATGCACTGCGCGCATCTTTTTTTCCCCTCTCTCGGTTCTTCTTTTTTCTCCCGCCCCCCTTCACTCTCGATTGGAGGCGCAAGAACACACTCTCTTATTCAACCAATCAGATGAATTTGAATCCCCACATAGCATTTGTTATAATAGACCCATGGCATCTCAATCAAGCTTGATGAATACCCTCTCACGTATTTCTTAAAGAAACATACACATCACTTTGTATTGTATCTGCATACACACAAATGATTTTAATACAACAGGGTTACATTCTCCCCTTTTTGAAGGTCTACATGCCCCCATGAGACCAAACGTCCACAAGCAGCATACTGGTACATTACTGTTTTGAAGAAACCTTTAAGCAGTTACAACAAATACGATTGGCTTTAACATCAGAAGTCTTAAAACTGATCCTAATAACCAGTCCACGAGAGACTAATGTTATAGATCTATTAGTAGGTTCACCTGGTACATCATAACTGAGTCGACTGGTAGGTTTTACTTGACTTCTGAGTCTGTAAGGAGAATTTCTTTTATTTACTTTGTCAGAATCTTCTGAAACAGGATGATCTTCCCTTTCTAATTCTGCTTGTTCATCCACAACAGACTCAGATTGCTCTCCACTCTCATCAGACAGTACAACCAGTAATTCTTCCCCTACCTCGCTCTTCTCATGCTCAGACAATGTACCAACATTTTCCCCAATCACATCATTGCAGTTTGATTTCGGCCTTTAAAGGGCACCTATGGTAAAAAATCTACTTTTCAAGCTGTTTGAACAGACATATGAGCATGTATGGTGTATAGACTGTCATATTGGGGTGATATAAGCACACCCAGTGCTTTTTTTTCAATTTAACAACATAAAAAATGGTGGACCAATTGGAGCTGTTTTCAAATAGACCGCTACCTGACGTAGGAGAGCGGTCCCCCCACCCACCAGTATTGATTTACAGACGCGTCATCATATCCTCAGTTTGTTGATTCACGTCCACCATTTTTAGCGTGAGTCGAAGCGATATCATTAAAGGAACACCCTAGCTCTATTTTTAGATGCAAGGCTCATTTGGCTCAACACAAGAGCAATATTCTCCACATTATCGCTCTAATCGGAATTATTGGTTGTATCTTTAGGTTGGTTTGCAAACATGTGTACTTCTTATTGAGTCTACCTTATACTTCAGCTGTTTGCATTTCTCGCGATCCCAGAAGCTCCCTGTGATCTTAAATAGCATGCGTTTTAGAATTCTAAACATAGGTTTCTATCAGGGTGCACTCAAGTCGACGGCTGGGCGCCGCGGACCGCTGCAGAAACCTATGTTTAGAATTCAAAAATGCGTGGCGCGACGATTCGGGACACTTCATGCTTCTTCTGCGCTGCAGAGAGTGTCTGGTGTGCCGTGTCGCAGCATCGAGCGTTAATTCAGTGTGCGTGGTTATTAGTTTCTGTGTACAAGCTCGGGACTTAAAACTAGCACACAGTTGGCTGTAAAACTGTACAAAGACACAAATGATTTTGTACTCTCTGCTTGGTCTGTGTCAGAGTCGTACATGTACGATCCTCTCTCTCCTCCGTCTGCCTGTCACACTGTTGCAAACGCAGAGCGGGTGAGCTCATGGCCCCGCCCCCTTGTTACGTTGGCGGGAAGCCGAAACTAATTTAAATGTGAAGCAACACACCCATAAATCAGCGAACTGTGGACACGCCCCCAACATGACACTTTTTAACACATTATAATAAAAAAATCTGAATTGTGTTTTAAACTGAACCTAAACTGACACACTTAGAAGACCCATAATATTAATATTAAATCAAAAAAAGAGGTAAACTATGTTCCCTTTAAATAAATAAATAAATGAACATATATAAACACATACCGCCCCATACAGTCTCCGATATGTTACCAACTACAGAAGAACTACACACAGCAGATATTTCGTCCGTATTTAGGTTCATAAACAACACAAGATATAGCCTACAGTCAGTGAAAACCTCTCATCTGTGTCTTTAATCTTCAGCAGCACACTTAGCCTCTGTTAGAGAACAATTCCATCATTCTGAGTTCATATTAGTCCAAAAGGTGATAATAACAATAATAAACAAGGCAGTTTGTTCATGTTTGCTGAAAAAAATAATGTGCTCCTTTTTTCCGGCTCCTCCCTTGTTTTTTCAGCGCTTCATTCTCACATTTGTCAGTGTCTGACAGGATCGGGTTTCAAAAATAATCAAGCGCAGCTTATTATCATGAGCTCAAGAAGTTTGTTATTTCAGATATAGACACGCGGCGAGCGCAAGCAAGAAAGCGAAACCGCTCGCGCCTCAGACTGGCCCGTAAAAAACTACGGGGCACAGGGTAAATCTGCTCTTCTTCTTGGCTTTGTGGCTGTTCATCATGACGACGACAAGGTTTGTTTGAGCCCAGGTCGACCATGGCTCGTTATTATATGTATATATAATTCCGCTGTAATGTCTCGGCTCGTCTGCTGTGTATTTTAAGTTTTTTGTTTTCATTCTGGCTTTTTGCGTAAGCGAATGATGCCTCTCCGTAAACCAATAGTGTTCATCTGCGCGTCTAGCTCGGCCTTTTGGTACACTTTCTCGTGTTTGGTACCCTTTCGAAAGGGTGCCGAAAAAGTGGTATGGTACGGTTTGGTTCGGTAGGCCTTTTGACAGTGGAAACGTCCATAAAAGCGTACCGAACCGTACCACTCAGTGGCAACGGACCATTTGGGACTGCCTGAATAAGGGCCCTTCTTACTTATAGTAGTCGGAGGAAAACCCTTAGTCAAATCAGTCAGGGGCCTCAAAATGGATGAATAATACTTTATGTATCTACGGTAATACCCGCAGAATCCCAAAAACGACCTAAGAGACTTTAAATCATATGGCTGCTTCCAACGAGTGACTGCCTCAATTTTTGCTGGATAAACAGCCACACCCGCGGCAGACACTATGTGCCCTACATAGCGCACCTCAGGCTGACAAGATTGACATTTATCGATTGACACTTTAAGGGCATATTCCTCAAGTCTATCCAAAACTTTGAGTAGGCGCTATCCATGTTGTTCCAATGTTTGGACCGTACACTATGATATCATCAAGATATACAATGGCTTCAAGGAGATGCATGTCCCCCACGGCCCTTTCCATCAGCCTTTGGAAAGTGGCCGGGGCTCCCGTGATGCCCTGGGGCATTCGTTCAAATTGAAAAAACCCTACAGGACATATAAACACGGTTTTCTCTTTATCCTCCTTAGCCATTGGAATTTGATATTTGCTTCTTAAATCCAGGACAGAGAACCATTTACTTCCCACCAAGCAGTCCAAAGCCTCCTCTACCCTTGGAGTGACATACTGATCAGGAATTGTCAGACTGTTTAGGGTACGGTAGTCCACACACATCCTCACATCCCCATTTTTCTTTCGTGCAACCACTATGGATGAGGCGTATGGACTCCAAGACTCCTTAACAATCCCTGCTGCCGTTAAGTTTTTAAAGTGTCGTCGAACATCCTCAGTGCCAGCTGGAGCTAGCCTTCGAGAACCCTCATGGAATGGGTTGTCATCGCGCAGCCTTATGTGTTGCTCAACTCCCTTCGCTAAACCCACATCCCAATCTGAGAGAGAGAAGACATTAACTTGCTGTGACAACTCCTTAACCGGACTTTCCATTCTGGCGGTACAGGAGAATTTCCAACATCAAATAACTCAGTCAATTTCTGGACAGCCCTTTACGGCATTTTTGGCCTCTCTAACTGTGTCAGTGGCATAGACTCTAGCAAGCACGGTACCCATTGGTATAGACTTTTCTTTCAAAGTGTCCTTTCTCACTAGAAATATAATGAATATAAAGGGAATATAAAATACTTTATGGTCTAAAATCTACAAACTTCCCGGTCTCTCTCACGCACTGCGCACATCTTTTTTTCCCTCTCTCGGTTCTTCTTTTTTCTCCCGCCCCCCTTCACTCCTGATTGGAGGTGCAAGAACACACTCTCTTATTCAACCAATCAGATGAATTTGAATCCCCACATAGCATTTGTTATAATTGACCCGTGGCATCTCAATCAAGCTTGCTGAATACCCTCTCACGTATTTCTTAAAGAAACATACACATTACTTTGTATTGGCATCTGCATACACACAAATGATTTTAATACAACAGGGTTACACACAGGTTTGTAAATTCCACCTAAAGTTGTAATCGCTGTCATTGTAAACCCCACCGATGACATCGATTATGTGTTGAATGTTAATCCGCCAGACGAGATCAATCGACTGCTTTTTTTCACAAACACAGAAAACTGTAAATCAGCGCATAACGAGACTGAGCATTTAAAATGACACAAACCCAAACCAAAACTTTTAAAGAGTGGCAGAAGTGACACTTTTATTCCTTTCTTTTGTCTATTCTTACTTGAGATGTATATTATTTTTCTATTTAGTTACTGATGACTGCTTGCAGCTTTCAGCCTTGAATTGAATGATTCATTATAATCTTTCGTTTGTTTTGTAGCAGAAATATTGTTTATTAAATTCACATGCAAATGAAAACAATAGTGCAAAATAAATATTTCTTACTGCAATCCTTCATTTTTGTTTGATGCAAACCATAGATTTATTTTTCATAATGTAACAGTAGGACTTTATATAGCAGATAACCCACATTCAAGCACATTTAAGGCAGCATGATCATGAGAAATGTAATTTATTTTTAGTATTATTGACATCAATAATTATTAGACATTAATTTTGGAATTATTACACAAATATTAACAAGTCATCACAGAATTATTTAGATTTATGTTTCTAGTTTTTGTTAGTCCTAATTGATGTTGTTTTCAAATACAATAAATCCCTTAATATACAATTTGCAGTGGTGCTCATTCATTTATGGTGGGTGCTCCCAAATTCTTTTCTGGTGCTCCTAAATATTTGAAGTTGGGAGCACTGGTGCTACCAAGTAAAAGAGTTAATTTCGAGCCCTGACACACAGAATTTATCGGCACAGTTCAGCACGATTGTCTAACCGTGCCGGACCATTCCAGGCTCAGTGGAGAAACAACCGTAACTGTACCAAACTGTTCTTAGAAGAGCGGCTATTGACATTGATGACATATATGACATTGATTAAGAACTATGGACTAAGGCCCATTGTGACATCTTTATTAATCCCTCTGCTTTACTTAAATTACATGTTATCTGCAATATGGTATTCCATTTGGAAAGATATTTCATTTACGCCACTGCAGTTGCAGCACGTGCAAGTCATGCTGGTATTAAATTTGTTCTCGAAGGTATTAAAAAAGGTAGCAAAAGGTATTAAATTCAACTTAAGAAGTTCTGTATATACCCTGACACACACACACACTCATGCTCACTTCATTGCGAAATCTTGTTTTGCCCTGCTGACATCACTGAGGGTTTACCACAGTTTCCTTATTGATCTCCTGTTGCTTACCCGGACGTCTTTTGACCTTGTTTGCCTTGATGCCTGCCCAGACCTCTTGCTTCTCTCCTTGAATTCATATCTTGCTGCCAGCCCCTGACCCATGCCTGTTATTCTGACTAACGCATGTTTGCTGCCTGCCTCTTGGTCCCATATGCTTTTGGTTCATGTGAGTTCATCTACAAATACTTGGTGCCTGTTTGTTTTTAAACTGTGTTTAATAAATGTACAACACATGGAACCCTTGTTGTCAGACTCTTCATTACAGTAACATCTGACTTTGATCAAGTCTAAAACTGCATGATCGGGCCCAATTTCCAATCACATGATCGAATCTGGACATCCCTAGTGAGAAGTCACTTGATGCAGTGTCAAGTCCGTGAATAAAAAATAATGACAAAAAATTTTTGTTGACTACCTTCTTAATCCAAGATTAAGACGAGACCGAGTTCAGCTGCAACCCTGATCAAACATGCCTATCTTTAATTATCAAGTGCTGCTTCAGATCCTACTTGATTGGTTTAGTTGTGTTTGCTCAGGGTTAGAGCTGAACTCAGATAAGTACTGTAGATATCCAGAAACAGGCTTGAGCATCCCTGCATCAGGTACTAACAGTGACTAAATCAATATGCAATATCATTGACAAAAAAAGAGGAGACTAAAATTTATCTAAAAAGATACAAAGTTACCAACATTGTTTTGTTATAATTTGCTGCATTATACTGTTAATATATGAGCATGTGCATTCATAGTTTTCAGTCCTGAGACTGGTACAACAGTCCTGTTTTCAAGCCAAAGTTTCTGTTTTAATGCCATAAGGCTATTCAACTGCTGACCTGCGAGCTGAACCTGGCTTACAAAGTACTTTGCTTCAAGTATTCCAGTGTAAAATTATTAATTTAGTTGGACCATAGAGTTGTGACATGAGAACTTGCTCTCACCAGCAGCCTCTCTGTGAAAGCGATGAGGACTGACTGACAACATGATGGTAGTTCAGAATTTTCCTTAGTTTTATTTCTGTTCTGTCTAAATAAAAAAAAAAAAAAATTAAATAAAAATAAAAATTAAAAAAGCCATTAAAACAGTAGTTGTGCATCCCACGACTGTATGCGAACTGTGCTGAAAATATAGGCTACACCCTAATGCATTAAAAATCTTGGAAAACTGTCTACTTGGGTGTTTTATGATGAAAAACATACAAAGTTAAACAGTTGAGGTTTCATGATCAGATTTACAGTACTCTGATCACCGACGCAGTGCTGACAAACACAGTACAGATAAATCTTAAAATGTAATTAGTCTTAATTAATCGTAATGTAAGTTTAGATCAAGTAGATTGATTGTAAGGTTAACTAATAATAATCATGTAGCTAATGTGAAATTTTCATTGACTAATAGTAGACTACAATGCCAGGGCATTTAGTGGACTGAAATTAGACTAAATCTACAATGATTCTGAAGACTAAAATACAACAAAACTAAGTACCATTTTTGCCAAAAGACAAAAACTAAATTTGATGACAAAATTAACACTGGGCCAAGGACCATACAAGACCATTTTAACTGTTGTCATCTGTTGAAATTTTTTTTAGTTAATAAATGAAATTAATATAAGACAAAATGTATTTAGCTAAATATATTCACGTATATTTATAGCACATACAAATACAATTACACTTTTCTTGCCTTAATATGAACCTGATTAAACTATAAGCTGTATGATCCATAATCTTTGTGAATCACTTTTATTTATTTTTATTTATTCTTATATTTCTCATTGGCCAGTTAACATAATGTGCTGTGATTTGCGGATCATCTCCAGTAGTCAGTGTATTCGTATCAGACTGAGCCTGAATCAGATAAAAAATAACACAGAGGACACAGCTGAACCTCATGCCTGCTCTCTAAAATAAAACCTGACAAGTGTATTTCATATATATTAGGAATAAGCATGTGTAAGTAATATGAAATGATCACATATCTTTTGCGACTTTGTTATTTGACATGTAGAATGCACAGAAAGTGGCTGCATAGAGTGACACTGCAGCGCTGGTGAAGATTGTGGGTGTTTACAGCGGTTTGACGGATAAATATGAATTTGTAGATAAATTGTTAGCGGTGCCAAACAGCATTTCTCATTATTTACATCATTGTTTACGTTCTTGCTACAACATACGGTTAACACTAGAAACTACACATGTAATAGATCAATTTTAACAAATAAAAATACATATAGGTTGTGGCTCACAGTCCACTGCTTTTTCTTTTATGGTTGGAGCTGCTCCTTTTTTGAAGAGTTTTTAGCAGAATCCAGCACTGAATTGGAAGAGATTCTGGAAGCTGTTCTTTGTCAAACGCTAGAGCTATATCTTTTTTTTATAATTATCTGGAACATAATTAAAATTAAATTCTAAGCACGTCTCTCTTTGTGCCGTGTCCTTATACCAAATGACCATGTCCTTATACCAAATGACCAATGACCAAGACCAAATACAGAAACAGAACAAATCTCTGTGGAAATAGCAGCGTTTGGACGACATTTTAGCTTTCTCTTCTATCTTCTGGCCAAGCCCATTCGATGTGCGGGGTGTCTGCGCCTGGTATATGTGGGTCACTTAAAGGGTTTATGATTTCATAAACCAGGATGTATTTTTTTTTTGTAGTCCCCAAACCTTGTTCACTGTAAGGGGTCATGGTTCAGGTTTTATCAGGTCTTCTCTGTTGTATGCTTCAGCTGTTACCTCTTACAATTAGCGCTGGCGCGCATGCATTACTCACCTTTTGCTATTTGATCTAATTCACCTCTCTACTTATACTTGCCCTGTCTTGTTACTCATTGCCAGATTATTGTGTTCATTAAACCTTACGGACACTTTCCTGCTCAACAAACCTTGAAGATACTTTTGCATTCCTTTTTTCCAGTCTAGTCCAGTCCAGCATCTTAAGTTACTATTAACTTTATTTTGCTTACCTGTGATCTGCGCAGTTAAATCCAGCTCCTCACCTGTGCTCGCCAGCTCCTGCACCCACTCCGCTCCGAGCGAGCAGAGGCGGATTTTCTGTTGCCTTCATCCAGTCTGCGTTCCCCCACGGGTGGTCGGCGAACAGCAGCTGCCTTTGTTCTTCATTATATGAAATAAAAGACTCAATTGAACTTTATTCCTCTCTGTTTTCTGTCCGAGCCTTGACAGAAGGCTTTCCTAACCTAACTCTGTAAAAGCCAATGTCTCCCTTTGCGTTGAACTTTGAGCGTATTACATTCAGAGATGTTCATGTTTCACAGAGCAACAATACACTTGAAATGAAATTTAAAATATGATATCATAATGGACCACCCCTTTAATGAAAAAATATGTGTAAATGTTAAATGAACAATACCTACACAAATGATGACTTTATTTTTTTAATATATATTATTCATATAATTGAATCTAAATAGCAGCATATGATTATTTACCACTATAGCTTGTGAGGTGATTGCTCAGTGTGATGCTCGTGAGTCACAACTAAACTGATCTAGCAGGAATGTCCCAAAGTTAGCAAACAGCTAAAACAAAAACACTTAAACTACTATATAAACTACACAATAAGGACAACTGTGATAGGCTACTTCCATGCCACAAATGCTGAGTCTTGCATTGCTTGAGGATTATTAGCTTAGAGGCATTTAATGTAAACTTCTCCCATGGGACTAGGGCACAGACTTTTTTCCTGCAGCTGGTTTTGTATGTGGCACCAAACTGGATGAAAGTGAAGAGAAAGCAGAAAGAGTGTGACGAATAGGCAAGAGAGACTGATAAAGACAGTAAAAACTGCTCAAAACTGATAACAGGTGTTATCAGATCCAGCTCATTCATATAATCCTCTTCTGCTTTGACTTTATCCTTCATGAATTGATTTGGCAGACAGGCCATTCTGTACATCCATAGTTTATCTAATAGAATAGTCTGGTTCTGTATTATATTGGTTAGTTGTGTCTCAGGTGTTTAAGAGAAAAATCACAGATGCCTTTACTAGATCTTTCCAATTGTACTCATTTATTCTTTGCTGTTGTTTCTGCAGTGTGAAGAGAGATGATCAGACTAGAGATATGCAGCAGGATTCACTCCAGCCAGAACATGATACATTTCAGAGAGTCAAAGACCAGCACAAAACCAGCATGAAGAACAAATATGAGAGATTATTTGAGGGAATCAACCATCAAGAGACTCAAACCCTCCTGAACAGGATCTACACACAGCTCTACATCATAGAAGGAGAGAGTGAAGGAGTGAATGAAGAACATGAGGTTTTACAGATGGAGAAAACAGCTAGGACAAAACCCCCACAAGACTCTCCCGTCAACTGCAATGACATCTTTAAAGCCTCAGCTGGAGTAGGACATGAGGCGAAGATAAAGGAGAAACCCCAGATCAAGACTGTTCTCACTAAAGGCATCGCTGGAATCGGAAAAACCGTCTCTGTGCAGAAGTTTATTCTGGACTGGGCTGAGGGAAAAGACAATCAGGATGTAGATTTCATGTTTGTGCTTCCATTTCGAGAGCTGAACTTGATCCGAGATCATCAGTACAGTCTTCACAGACTTCTGCTGGACTTTCATCCAGAACTTGAAGATCTGGAGCCCAAGATTTATGAGCAGTGTAAGGTTGTGTTCATCTTTGATGGTCTGGATGAAAGCAGAATCACACTGAAGTTTTCAGATAAGGATAAAGTTTGTGCTGTGACTGAATCGTCATCAGTGGCTGTCTTGATGTTAAACCTCATGAAAGGAGATCTGCTTCCCTCTGCTCTCATCTGGATCACCTCCAGACCAGCAGCAGCCCATCAGATCCCCTCCAAATACATCAACCGTCTGACAGAAATTCAGGGATTCACTGAACCTCAGAAGGAGGAATATTTCAGGAAGAGAATCAGTGACGAGCACCGAGCCAACAGAATCATCTCCCACATCAGAAGGGCAAGAAGCCTCCAGATCATGTGCCACATACCCGTCTTCTGCTGGATCTCCTCCACTGTGCTTCAGAAGCTCATGGAAGAAGATCTGAGTGCAGAAATTCCTCAAACTCTGACTGAAATGTACATCCACTTCCTGCTGATTCAGATCAACATGAGGAAGCAGAAGTATGAAGAGAGAGATCCAGAGAAACTCCTGCAGTCCAACAGAGGAGTGATTGTCAAACTTGCTGAAGTTGCTTTTGGACAGTTGATGAAGGGCAATGTGATGTTCTATGAGGAGGACCTGATTGAGAGCGGCATAGACATCACTGACGCCTCAGTGTATTCTGGGATCTGCACTGAGATATTCAAGGAGGAATCTGTGATTCATTATAGGAAAGTCTACAGCTTCATCCATCTGAGCTTTCAGGAGTTTCTTGCCGCATTTTATGTATTTTACTTCCATGTGAATACAATAATGAAGGGACTAAGAGATTTTGCAACAATAGAAAATTTGCATAAAGGAACAGTAGATAAAGCTCTTAGGAGTAGTAATGGTCATCTGGATCTTTTACTCCGGTTCCTGCTGGGTGTCTCACTGGAGTCCAATCAGAGACTCTTACAGGATCTACTGACACACACAGAGAAGAGCTTAGAGATCATAAGAGGAACCACACAGTACATTAAAGAGAAAATCAGAGATGGACATGGACTCTCCACTGAAAGATCCATCAATCTGTTCCTCTGTCTGCTGGAATTGAAAGATCAGACTCTGTCCAGAGAGATTCAGGAGTTTGTGAAATCAGACAAACACTCAGTGGAAAAACTCACTCCTGCCCATTGCTCAACAATATCCTACATGATTGAGATGTCAAAGGAGCCACTGGATGAGTTTGAGCTGCAGAAATTCAACACATCAGATGATGGAAGACGAAGACTAATACCAGCTGTGAGAAACTGCAGAAAAGCTCTGTGAGTATTCAGCCATGCATCACAGAACATATACATCAGTCAGCACTGAAACTCAGATCAGTTTAGCAAATCACTGCTTAACATATTCATTTGTTGTTTATTTTCCTCTGTGAATATTGATACAGAAATATGTAAGACAGGGCTGCTAACTGTCACGCATTCAGTATGTCACAATTGATAGTATTCTCACGCCACCCATCCACTTTCTCACGCATGCCCATCTCCCCCTATACCCCCTCCTCTTTACTTATTCCCCTGCCTAAAACCAGCACTGTCCCCCCTCCCACTCTTCACTTATACCCTGCTTATCTCTCATTCACACACATATACAAACATAGACAGCACCAAACAAATAAACACACACACACACACACACGCGCTTGCTTGCTCGCTATTGTGAGACCCACTCCTATTAAAATTACTCTAGAGTTACCGACCGCTCCCATGCTTTATTCGGAAATTTATTCCCGCGCCGCATGAAATCTGAGAGAGAAATGGAGTTCACTTTCATTCCCTCAACTGCAGAGAAATAGGGGCTTCTGCTGTAAGTGCCAGTGAAAGACTGTCCAGAAAACACACACACGCAGTGAAATTGTGCAGAGTTTCTGCGTTTTTAAGTAGTTGGCAATTAAGTAGTCATGCTTTAGTGCTGCATCAGCCATTTTGTCTGGAAAGTTCGTTTGATTGCTCACATTACTGTGACATTGAATGCGTGACAGACAAAAAAATCTTGCTCATGTCCATCTGAGCAATCATTAAAGCTACATATCATCTACTACTGACTCCAAGTTCTCTAATTGGAACCCTGTGGTGGTTAGCAAGCATTGCTAGTAATTAATCCCTAATCGTAATACATACTATAATAAAACCTAGATGAATAAAAAACACCAATACAATCAATATGGCAAAATAATGCTTTAAATTGTAATTTAATAATAATGATTCAGAAAACACAAAGAAAAAATAACACAACAATTAATTGGAACAGAGCTTAATCTTCAGGCAAAAGAAAAAAAACATTTACAAATAATACCAAACTAATTCTAATAAAATATACACATTCTTGGATTAAAGCAATAAATCAAAATTAACAAAACAAATCCACTCCTTGAATGGTTACCTTATCATAGTGGAGTGGTTTGAGTTCCTCAGTTATCTTTAAAGCTATGTTGTCAGGTGTTAAATGCCCCTGATAGGCAAAAACATCCGAGGTGACAGGTCAGACTAAGTTCAAACGATTCAGATGATTCAAAAGCCCGGTATGAGTCAAACTAAATCAATGACTGTGACATTGCTCAGTACACCGCAACCAGTGCTGCAATGTTGGAATTTGGGCTTGTATGTGAGCGGGCAGCTGGTTGGCCTAGTTTTATCCCATGGAACCCAGCCAGGCTCAGCCAGAATGAGCAAAGTGGGTCCATCCTCTTGCAGGCCCACCATCTCCATGAGTCGTAATGGGCTTGTGCAATGTGGAATGGGTGATGGTCGAAGGTCAGGACCACAACAACCCAATCATCAGACACAGAAACAGGCTCTTGGGACATGGAATATCACCTCACAGGGAGGGTAGGAGTCTTAGCTTGTGTGGGAGGTTGAACGTAACTGACTAGAGATACTCATAGACTCATCTCCATGCACAGGCTCTGAAACTCATCTTCTTGAGAAAGGCTGGATTCTTTTCAACCAGTCCACATTTGTTTTGTGGAGAACACAATCAACTATGACTCTCACGGCAGTCTGTGGGGGATGCTCTGGGGGTGTGGGGTAGGAGGCGTTCTGTTAAAGTCTGCATGAACCAGAAATTGTGACTGTTTTTTCTTATTGTGATACAATTCCAAGAGAAATGGAATACAGAAAACAGAGAGTGTGGCTTGTTTTTTCTACTGTGCACTGATTGGATGTAGTAAACTAAGCGCTTCATTTAGAAACGGAGGCCTTTTTGAACTCAAATTACAGTTTGTTATTGAGGATGACTCACCACCTGACACACTTCCAGCAGTCTCACTCCAATATTTTTTAAGCACTCTGATGAGGAATATAAGGAGATCAGTTTAATAATAATAATAATATATACAAATGTTTACTTTTTTATTTTGCAATTTAACAAAACATGCAACAGCTGTTATTGCAAATTTTGTATTACCTAATGTAGCTAATTTGCATACCTTTTAAAAGTTTCTATTTGGCTCATTCAATCATTCATTTGCAAAACACAAAAAGTATTTAAAAATATGGTAACAATAACAGCAACATCACAGTGTAGTATGAATATCATAAATTTAAATATGTAAAAATAATTTATAAAAATAATTAAATAGTATTATAAAATAATCTCTGTAAACACATCATTATTGTCACAATCACCAGCGATCTAATCCTGGCAGATCACACGAACTACAAGTTCCAGTCATGCACCTTGCACACAGCTGTGTCTGTTTCAGTTTGATTACATGTGCACACACACAGCCAGAGGATGATTTTTAACTGATTACAAGGACTATTCACACAGTGCACACACACTTCAATGCTGAGCCTTGTTAAAGTGAATTGTGAACATTACGATCATCTTTTGATCATCTGCTGTTCACTGACAATGACTCTGGATTGCCTGTTTACAATTCGATTCAAGTCACCTTTATTTGTATAGCGCTTTTACAATGTAGATTGTGTCAAATCAGCTTCACATAAAAGCTTCATAGTAAATAGTAAATTGGAATATCTGTTTACCCTTGTATTGACCGTTGCTTGCCTGCTTGCGGCATGCATGAAATATTCTCAAGTGAAAGTGCCAAACTGCAGTTAAAGTCGACAAATTAAAAATAAAACACCCAAAATTACATGAAACTCCGGAGGAAATGCAGATAGCATGGTGACGCAATGTCGTTAATCGAATTATGTGCTATAACATGTAAAACGGGATCATGAAAGGAACATTCAAAAAGCAACTCATGTAAACACCTTAATCTTATTATTGTCTTAATTAGATTAAGGAAAATAATATAATTACTGATGTCTATGTAAACGTAGTCAATGTCTTGTCTCAATAGGTAAATTTAGAGGTTTTTGCAAAAAAAAAGCAGAAGTGGATTTAACTGGTTTTGATGCAAAAGAAAATTTACGTTGTTAAAAACCAAAGAAATGTCTACAGTGACATTTGAAAAAAAATCTATTTTATTTACTAGCTAACAACCTTATCATTACATATAAAATTAAACTTATGAACCTAATTATACGAGCCTGATAGAAAACGCTCATTTACAAGAAAAGAGGTCTGATGCATTTAGAGGGTTTTGCATCTGAACTCTTCATATATATATATATATATATATATATATATATATATATATATATATATATATATATATATATATATATATATATACACACACACACACACACACACACACACACACATTTTACTGTCATTAGAGAATGATAGTACTTACTTATATATTGTGTAAAGAGGCTAATAATACTGACCCTAAAATGGTTTTAATTAAAGGCTTAATTTTTTATACATTTCTCAGTGATTGCAGACACTAATTGTTGGTCCGTTTAAACAAAAGTTTTATTAAACAGTTATATTCATAAAAATATTAATTGTTTCACCCACTATCTTTAGAAATTACAAAGTGTAAAATTTCAGTTAACTTTTACGTTTTGTTCCTCTTGGTTTTTTCTGCTCATTACATTTTATTTAAAATTTTTCCAAACATATTAATTTGCTTGGACTATTTTTTAAATAATAACTTTTTATACATATTTATGCTATTATTTTGCAAAAACGTATGCGGCCTTAAAGGGTCGTAAAAACTCTCATAAAGAGTCTCATAAAATTTAAAGATGTATTTAAGGATAACTTTGAGAGATTTAGTCATTTATTTTATTTACAGTACATTCCATCCAAAGCTGTGCCTTAATGCAGTTGCTTGTCTATTTTTCTGTTCTTGTTTGTCTTTCCTTCAGTGATTCTGCTTGTTACCTGCATTTCTTACCCAATAATTATCTCATTAACTACAGCACTGTTTTATTGTTACTTTTACCACTTTGTAGACTGAACTCCTAAACACTCATCAGTGTTCATGTCTTACTGCTGATTTTGCTGTGTGAGTATAAACTCTACCTGATTAACACTTTAATATTGTTGCTTGATTTGTCCTCTACACAGGCTACAGTGCTGTAATCTAACTGTTCGGTCCTGTGAGAGTTTGTCTTCAGCTCTACAATCCTCAAACTGTGTCCTGAGAGAGCTGGACCTGAGTAACAATGACCTGCAAGATTCAGGAGTGAAGCTTCTCTCTGATGGACTGAAGAGTCCAAACTGTAAACTAGAGATACTGAGGTAAAACAAAATAAATGCTACCACAAATGACTTTGAAATTATATGTAATGCCACTATGTAAAGTAAACAAATGCAGTAATAAAAGAGGAGTGACAACAAAGGTCAATGAGAGAGGACCTTCTTTGGTTATATGTTCCTGATGGCAAAAATGCTATCTACTTTACTGCAACTTGTGATGGTTACCATGTGTCTCAGCATTTACCCAAAGACTATCAGAAAAAAGGAGTCAGAAACTAAGTGATTACTACCTTTTCTAGCTGAAGAGCTGTCAACTAAGGCGCAACCGATGATGCGAAGGAACATAGCCTTTTCTTTCCCCCCTTCAAATAACAAGGGTTACGTAGTAACTGTTTCTTCCTTCCCCAGTGGGAGGGGAAATTCAATGCTATGTGGAAAAACTTCCACTATGGGAAAATGTATGGAAAACACCACATTTCACATCACTGGTGAAAGGTTTACCAGGCTCCAGCGTGAGCGCACCATTATCTTGAGAGACGCAGCTCTCCAACGTGTCCCCCGGCCCTGGCCCTAACTTATCTTAATTACCTGTGAAGTGCTTAAAGGCTTATTTATATTTTATAGGGAGTTTTAAAAATTACACCTAGTTAAGTTTAAGGAAATTTTTAAATATGACAAGCGTGTCAGTCCCGAATAGGGAGGATGCTGAGGAGACCACCTGCTGTCCACATGGGGAGAGCTGGTGGCAAGAAGACATATGGACTAACCCTGAGAAGGGCAAGTACATATATGAAGGATGGATAGCGAGGAGGGAAGACATGGGCTTGCCTGGAGAGGGGGGAACTATACTGTGGTTGAGTGAAGCATATGGGATCACCATTGGGATTGCGCATAGCAGGCACCAATACCCAGAACGCGGGCTGACTGAGCAGGCATGCCAACAATGTAATGGACTAGCTACCCGACTCAAAGATTATAGAGTCTTATGCATGTATTAGGTGTCACCCAGCCCACAGACCTACAGAAGTCTGTTAGAGAGGCACTGCATGCTAACACCCAAAAGAAGGTAAAGTGCACTAGTCAAGTGCACTCTCACTCCCGGGGGATGCGGCTCACCCTGTCACTGAAAAATGAGGGAAATGGCATCCACTATTCGGTGGGCCAGCCTCAGTATGGATACAGCACTTCCCGTCTGCTGATCATAACAGAAAAGGAGCTGCTTAGAGTCATAAGCTCCCAATACAGATACCCAATACTTTTGATTGATGCCAACGCAGCCAGCAGAGCTGTCTATCCTGGACAGAAATTTTAAAGATACTGAGTCAAGTGGATCGAGCAGACCTCACCTAAATAAGATCTCCAAGAGGGTATGAGAGGGGGACAGGATTGATTTAATTATCCAGCGTGTCACGCCTCTGGGAACTGGATGATGAGGCAATACTTTCCCAGTGGGCCTTCATCCCCGCATCCTGAGAGTGGGGATGATCGTAAAACAAACCCCTCAGTGCGGAGGGGACATTTCTGTGTGGAGTTGCATGTTCTCCCCATATTGGTGTGGGTTTCCTCCGGGTGCTCTGTTTTTCCCTACAAGTCCAAAGACATGCGGTACAGGTGAATTAGGTAAGCTAAAATTGGCCATAGTGTATGTGTGTGACTGAGTCCACCAAGTCAATCCCAATGCGTTTGAAAGGCATCTCAATGATGGGAAGGGGTATTAGTGGGCTGGGGGGGGGGGTAGTTCCTTGGTGACGTCCGTTGACATGTGGCGCACTCCTGGCAGAACCTTTTTACCTCACCCTTTAGCACAGGCCAGTGGATGTGGATCCCAGATGCGTTGGATGGTGTTTTCCACTCCTAAGTGCCCAGCCATCGGATGTGAGTGAGCCAGCTCCATTATAGTCTCTGTTTTGGTCTTTGGGACTACTAGCAGGAGTTTTTCCTCCCCCCGCCACTGTGCGATACAATAGAGCAGACCTTTCCTCACCACGAAATATAGGAGAGAGTGAGGCCTTTAAAGGCACACTTCTCCATCTATTTCACGGACTTGCGTCCAGCAGTGCTTAAGCTGTTCATCTTCTCGTTGCTCCTTTCCAAACTATCCCCTTGTGGTTATTTTCTGAAACAGATTAAAGTAAGGATTAGAATCAGAAGGTGCGCACTCACCCTCTCGCTCGCTGTCCATGGCCAGCATGACGATTGGACGACCCCCTCCTCTCTGTGTACGAGCCCGTCTCCTTTGTTGTGGTTTTGCTGGCTGCATTGTGGTGGTGAGAAGCTGTTGGAATCCGGGATAGTCCCTCCCCAACAGGATCGGAACTGGTAAGTCTCGAACTATTCCCACTTCCATCAACCAAGCGCCTGGACCAGCTGTCACTTTTACTCTGTGTGTGGGTACATGGCTTTTCCCCCGTATACACATGTGATTGGCATTGTCGCTTTAGAGTCAGTTCGGGGAGGGATGATGTGTGGTTGAACCAGGGTGATGGCAGATGGCAGAGTCCAGCACCGCCAACAGCTCTTTTTCTCCTACTTTTACCATCCGCTGTGGTGCTCCAGGTGGCACTGTGTGATGCATGATGCAGCCAGCCATCCATGCATGCGCCCCTGGTGACTGTGGTTTGGTTGGCATGGGCTTGTCGATGTGGGCGAAGGGCGTCCGTCTGCCCATTGTACCATGGTTGCCCTTCGGGGGGTTGCAGCCACTCGCTCTCCCATATCTTGTGCAAACGATGCTTCCGCCAGCTCAATGGCTTCTACTAATTCAGCCAGACTGGTGAGATTTCTCATGCTCATAGGGCATCGTAATTTTCTTGGCAGTGCTCGGAGCAGACGGTCGATCACCACTCAGCGACCTGGGAGGTGGTGGTGTTCCCCAACAGCAACCAGAGATGTGCCAGTCTGGATAGTTGTGTGGCTTGCACACGGGCAGAAACCTGTTCATCATATGACCATTGCCAGAACTGCTGGGCTGCGTTGATGGGAGAAAGCCCAACTTTCGCTAATATCTGTCTTTTTAGAATCTTATAAACTTCATTTTGCGGGGCTTTTAGTGAATAATATGCACGCTGTGATTCTCAAAGTCAGAAACGGCACTAGAAGTCGCGCCCATTCAGTTTTGTCCCACAGTTCTCTGGTTACTATCACCTCAAAAGTGTGCAGATAGGCTTCGATGTCATCCAGGTCACTGAGCTTTGTAAGATGGTGGGGGGGGGGGGGGTTGCTTCTGGCATCTGGAAGCGGCACTCAATGGCCCCGTAGGCTTTCAACCACCTGATTCGTCCTCTCTGCAGTCTGGCTGTGACTTTATCTGCGAGCTGGTGCTGCGGGGGGGAGGGGGGTTGGGGGATGGGGGTTGGGTGGTGGAGAGAACTCATAAGAGTCTGTGTTAGTGGAGAGGCTTCTCAGCGTCTGCCTTCTCTGTGGCGTTTTTAAAGGGCTTCGGATAACGAGTCCCAGGTGCAGGCGATCAGCGTGATTGTATCCAGGTGGCGTGAGTGCTCCTTTCCCGGGATGTCGCTGATTATCCATTGAGCGGCCTGCCACACTGCTATCCTGACCTGTTATTAAGTGCATGCCATACCAGGCAGAACTCGCATTTCCCATTTTTAATTTAGATTCAAGATTTTCCTTATACACTTGTTTATCCCTTTTGATTTCACACATTATTAACTTAATCTGTTTTTTGTTTTTTTTTGTATTTAAGTTTTTATTGCAGAGAGATACAATTCACAGCATCAGTAGACATATGTCACTTTTACAGCTTTTACAATTTAAACTCCCCAATCAGGGACCAAAGAGAAAACACAAATTTCTTTATAACAGCAACAGAACATATCCCTTTGCCTTATTTTACATTATCCTAATCAAAACTTTATACAGGAAAAAAAGAGAATAAAGAATAAAAAAAGGGGTGGGGGGGGGGGGGGTGAAAACAATATAACCAGTAAAAATAAGTCTTAAAATTCTATAGAAGAAAAACTATAGGTTGAATGGGAGTAATGTACTCAATCCATTTAAACCATAAGTCAACAAATATATCTATTTGGTTGTGTACACTGTATGTAATTTTCTCCATGATGAATATATTTTTCAAAACATAAATCAAATCTTGATCTTGTGGTAGATTAGGTTTATACCAGCATCTAGTAATGGCTTTTTTACTTGAAGCAAGGATAATTCTATGCATATATTTGTTTTTTCTTTCCAAGGAATCCATTGACAGCATACCCAAGTAAAGTACCTCAAAGCTGAAATCAATTGAAATATTTAAGATATTTTCTAAAGTGCTATGTATCTTTTTCCAAAAACTTCTAATATTAGGGCATCCCCAATATATGTTGAAATGGTTAGCGTCCTGTGAACCGCAATGCCTCCAACAATTTGAGTTTCCATAATATGATACTTTCTGTTTTGGAGTAAGAAAAAATGAATAATATTTCTCCAGCATGTTTTTTTTTAAATGCCTTTCACAAGATGACTAAAACACAGTAAAATATCTTGTAACAATGCAGAAATACTTTTTTGTTATTAATACATTTCTATTTTACTGGTGTTTATTTTTATTTATGTGACTGAAACTACAGAAAATAACAGATACTGCCAAAGTAATGTGATGTGGACTGTTTGTGTTTTTATAGATTGTCTGGCTGTATGGTGACAGAGGAAGGCTGCGGTTTTCTGTCTTCAGCTCTGAGTTTAAACCCTTCAAACCTGAGAGAGCTGGATCTGAGCTACAATCATCCAGGAGATTCAGGAGTCAAGCTGCTCTCTGAACAACTGGAGGATCCAAATTACAGACTGGACAAACTTAAGTATGTCAAGCATATATGTATATGTGTTTTTTTTATTTTTTATTTTTTATACACGCCCCCTCTCCACTGACTGGTCAACCAAACATCAAATTGTGCCGTCATCAGCTGTTCCTCAGTTTTGCAACATTCTCTTTTAATAACTAGTAAAGTAATCAATTTTTGGAATATTATGGTATTTTTTCCAGTAGTGTCACTGATGCACAAGTCTTTTTTTCTCTGTAGATGTTTATCTTGTGTAATTTATTAATACGTTAGTGTGTATCTTTTGCTTATTATTCTGAAATGCAGGACATACTAGTAAGTTAAAAGCACTGTTGTTTCAGTGATTAGAAGTACTCATTTGAGATGCCATTTTGCAAAACATTGTTACATGAAATGGGCATGAAGTAAGAACTGGGTACCTCAATTGACCTCACGTGCTTTCCAAAGACTAACAGTGATAAAAACTTTACAAAACTAGAAAAAGCAACACGCAGCATGCCCAACCTATGGGTATTTTTTAATAGCCATTATAACATAAAATCGGAAGTGCTCTCTCAGCTAAGAATAGATAAAATCACTGAAATAACACTTGCAATAATAAAGCCAGAGAGATTAAAGTTTACATTAACCAAAAGCTGCAAACATTTCTTTCTTTTTTTTTTTCATATTGTGACAGTTCCTAGAGAAATGGAATATTAAATGACAAAACCGTGAGCCAGTGGCGGTTCTAGACCAGAGTAACTGTGGGGGCCGGGCAGAGGCCACTTGTACTTTTAGGGGGCACACTTTAACATAAATCACAAACTACTTAAACAATTATTCGAAGTCATTGATTTATGCATCACTCTGAAGTCTTCATAAACATTCATTCATTCATTTTCTTTTTGGCTTAGTCCCTTTTAATAATTTGGTGTCACCACAGCAGAATAAACCACCAACTTATCCAGCATATGTTTTACATATGGGCGTATGCCCTTTCAGCTGCAACCCATCACTGGGAAACACTCATACACCACGGACAATTTAGCTTACCCAATTCACCTATACCACATGTTTTTGGACTTCTGGGGGAAACCAGAGCACCAGGAGGAAACCTACGCAAACACGGGGAGAACATGCAAACTCCACACAGAAATGCCAACTGACCCAGCCGTGAATCGAACCAGCAACCTTCTTGCTGTGAGGCGAATGTGCTACCCACTGCGCCAGTCTGCTGCCTTGTCTTCATAAATAAGCTAATTAAAGAACTTAAACTCACAATAATCTTCCATGTTCATTTTTTGTCAAGTAACTTTGTATTGTAGGATAACACACTTATAACATTCAAGTACATCAAGGCATTTTTTTCACCTGTAAACTTTAACAGATGCAGTTAAATTAAATTTTTTTGCCATCCTATTAATTTAAAATAATGTTTCTCAAGTGATCTAAATCAAACCAAGGAGATTTTCACAGTATTTCCTATAAAACACAAATAATTCCTCTGGAGTCATAATAAGTCTTATTACTTACAGTTTATTTCTTGAATAAAAGCAGTTTTTAATTTTTAAAAAAACTGTTTTAAGTTAGTGTTATTAGCCTCCTTTAAGAAATATGTACTGTGTATTTTTTAATTTGTCTACACAACAAACCAGTTATACAATAACTTGACTAACTATTCCAGCTTTCCTAGTGAACATAACCTAGTCAAGTCTTTAAATTACACTTTAATCTGAATCAAAGACTATTGATACTTAAAGGGACTTTGTATACAACTATCTTGCTAAAAAACTAGTAAAATATTATGTACTGACTGTCACCATGGGAAAGATAAAAAAGTAGGTATTAGAAATTAGTTAGTCAAACTATTATGTTTAAAAATGTGTTGTAATAAATCATGTGTTGATGACTCCTGCTTTATGTCATGGCAGAAATCAAAAATGACTGAAGGCACAACTAAATAAGTTAAATATGACTTTTACATGAGCGTAACTGAAAACTAAACTGGTTCAATGTTCAATTACATCTGTTCTCCGCTACTTGCCGACTGTTTGTAAATTCGCGCCACCGATGGCTGATTTCGCTTCTCCGTGCCATTTTGACACAAAAATACGCATCAAATTTAGAGGGGCCATACGGGGGGGCAAGCTTGTTGACACAGGGGCACCAGCCCCCCTGGCCCTCCCCTAGAACTAACGCGAGCGTGGCTTGGTTTTTTTCTACTGCAAGCTGAATGGATGTAGTAAAGTAGGAATTGCATTCAGAAAGATCGGAAAAAGAATTTGGGGAGTTATTACAACCTAACAGACTCCTCCTCCTCCTCACCATTTCTGTTTGTTGTCAAAACTGACAGTTGGAGCAGTGTGATTAAATATATTAGCAATGCCCATTTCCTAAGATATAAATAATCTGACAATTTATCTGAAAACAAACAGGAAGTGCATTTAGAGATTTTGATTAAAGATTAGACGGGCAAAATATTTGTTTTATTTTTTATTAATGGCATGCACAGATGCTTTAAAAAAATAATATGGTTAGTTTGATAACATGTGGCCTTTAAGAGTATTTTGACATTTATTTACACCAAATGTCAAGGATATCATAGCATTATTGTGCTACATAAGTGTATAAAGTATCTGCATCTAAAGTTGAATTAGATAATAAATGCATTTAAAAACGTGAACAAAGATGGGGGAAGCGCGGCGGGCTAAGAGCTAGGCTAAAGCTAACACCACACCGGCTCTCTTTACCCAGCATCTTTCTCGCCAATGTACGGTCACTGGTGAACAAAATGGATGAGATTCGACTCCGCATCAACCACAGCAAAAGATTATGGAACTGTAATGTCATGATTTTCACAGAAACATGGCTAAACAGCGGGATACCAGACAACGCTGTATCGCTAACGGAGCATCAAACATTCCGAGCAGACAGAATGGCGGATGACTCCGGTAAGACCAGAGGCGGAGGATTATGCATTTATATTAACAAATGCTTGGTGCACAAACTCTGTCGTCGTTGGGAGACATTGCTCTGTTAACCTGGAATTTCTAATGGTTAAATGTAGACCGTTTTATCTGCCACAGGAGTTCACCTCCACCATAATAACTGCTGCTTATATTCCTCCCGATGCTGATGCCAAGCTCGCTATGAATGAACTTCATGCAGCCATCAGCAAACAACAGACTGCTCACCCGGAGGCTGCTTTTATTGTTGCGGGGGATTTTAATCACTCAAACTTAAAGACAGTGCTCCCCAAATTCCATCAGAACATTTTCTGCCACACAAGGGGAAACAAAACTTTAGACCAAGTTTACACAAACATGGCTGAAGCATATGCTGTGACCCCCCCTTCCCCACTTGGGTCAATCAGATCACCTTTCTTTGTTCCTGACCCCCAAGTACTCACCCCTCATTAACCGTGTGAAGCCATCAGTGAGGACCATCAAAGTGTGGCCAGCGGGGGTGGACTCCACACTCCAGGACAGGTTTGAACACACAGACTGGAGTATGTTTGCTTCCCAGGCCACATGTGGCTCTCACACAGACATTGACAGTTAAACTTCCTCTGTTCTGGAATATATCAACACCACCATAGACAGTGTAACAACCCAGAAACAGATCACCACATACCCAAATCAAAAGCCATGGATGAACAAGGAGGTGCGCCTCCTGCTGAAGGCATGCAACACTGCCTTTAGATCAGGGGATGCACAGGCCTACAGCACTTCCAGGGCTAATCTGAAGAGGGGCATCAAAAAGGCCAAGCACTGTTACAAGCTAAAGCTAGAGGAGCACTTTTCCAACTCTGATCCTCGGCGCATGTGGCAGGGCATCCAGGCCATCAGCAACTACAAACCCAGCCAGTCCACCCCCACAGCCACTAATGTCTCCTTCCTGAACGAGCTAAATGACTTTTATGCCCGCTTTGAAAGAGACAATACAGAACCCTACACCAGGAACATTACCTCAACCGACCACTCACCTATCACACTCACCTCCTCAGAAGTCTACCCCACACTGAGTCGGATCAATGTGCGTAAGGCTGCTGGACTAGACGGTATCCCTGGGCGCGTCCTCAAAGCATGTGCAGAACAGCTCGCTGGGGTATTCACAGACATTTTCAACCTGTCGCTTAACCTAGCAGCTGTGCCAACATGCTTTAAAACCACCTCTATTGTGCCGGTGCCCAAACACTCCAGCCCAACATGCCAGAATGACTACCGCCCTGTAGCACTCACACCCATCATCATGAAGTGCTTTGAGCGGTTGGTCCTGGCACACCTGAAAGACTCTCTGCCATCCACACTGGACCCACATCAGTTTGCCTACCGTGGCAACAGGAGCACAGAAGATGCCGTCTCCATAGCACTGCACTCTGTACTCACTCACCTGGACAATAAAAACACTTATGCACGAATGCTGTTTGTTGACTTCAGCTCAGCATTCAACACTGTCATACCCTCTAAGTTACCGATCAAACTCAGAGACCTGGATATCGACACGTCTCTCTGCAACTGGGTTATGGACTTTCTGACTAACAGACCCCAGAATGTTAGATCAGGCCACATCTGCTCCACCACCGTCACACTCAACACTGGTGTACCACAGGGCTGCGTGCTGAGCCCCTTCCTCTACTCCCTTTTTACCATCGACTGTAGGCCTGTGAACAGATCCAACACCATCATCAAATTTGCAGATGACACCACAGTGATTTGTCTAATCAGCAATAATGATGAGACTGCCTACAGGGAGGAGATACAGCATCTGGCCACTTGGTGCACCGACAATAATCTGCTTCTCAACACCAACAAGACCAAGGAGCTCATTGTGGACTTCAGGAAGGGACGAACAGGCTCGCATGATCCCATCCACATTAATGGGATGGCCGTTGAGCCTGTCTCATCCTTCAAGTTCCTGGGGACCCACATCTCAAAGGACCTTTTCTGGACAATCAACACCTCCAGCCTGGTCAAGAAGGCTCACCAGCGCCTATTTTTCTTAAGGTAACTTAAGAAGAACCAGCTTTCATCAGCTGTCTTGGTGAACTTCTACCGCTGCACAATAGAAAGCATCCTGACCAACTGCGTCACAGTCTGGTATGGAAGCTGCTCTGTTGCTGAGGGTAAGGCACTGCAGCGGGTGGTGAAAACTGCCCAACGCATCACAGGGACTACACTGCCAGCCATTGAGGGCATCCAGAAGAAACGCTGTCTGCGCCGAGCACGCAGTATTCTTAAGGACACCTCTCACCCTGCTCACAGACTGTTTCTCTTCTGCTTTCCGGCAGACGCTTCAGGCTCCCCCGGACAAAAACCAGCAGACTGAGCAACAGCTTTTTTCCCAGAGCTGTCTCCCTTTTGAACTCTGCCCCTCACTGACTCTTTTGCCCCTCCAATACAACCCCCACAGTCCTTTAACTTATACTCCTTACAATCACTGCACTATTTAACATTTGCACATTTAAATTTGCACATATTCATTGCACTACATTGCACCGATTCACTTATTTGAACTGTACATACCCACTGCACATGGACATTTCTAATTATGTACACACCCACTGTACATATACATTTGTAATTATGTTCATCTATCTACACACTTCTGCTATTAATAGCATCCTGTACATATATTCATTTATTGTAAATCTCTGTTCATAGCTAATACAACCTGTATATAATGTTGATAGTACATCCATCTGTAAATATCACCATAGTTTTTCTATAACTGCACTTTATAACTTATACCTGTATCCTGCACTTGCTGCTATTGCACTGCTGGTTAGACCTAAACTGCATTTCGTTGCCTTGTAGGTGTACATGTGTAATGACAATAAAGTTGAATCTAATCTAAAAAAATTTACATGACAATTAAAGCAGTACAATTAAATGGGATTCAATTCAAACAACATTCTGATCACAGAGGTGATTGACAAAATAATTGTTGGATCAATCCAAGCAGGTGGCAGCAAATAATTGTATTATTAAACGAAACAGAGGAACAGCTGATGACATTATGGTTTGATGTTTGGTTGACCAAACAACTGAGAAGGGGGTGTGTATAATTCCCCCACACACAGAGAGAACAAATTTTTAAAGCTGTTTATTCATTTTGGTTTATCGCAGTTTTATTTTTATGTGTAAAAACATAGGCGGAGCGTGTGTAAGGCTGGGGAAGGCTTAGCCTCCCCCTGGCCAGAGACCACGGAGATAGCAGCAAAGAAAAAAACTGCATTGAAAACATGTAACGGGTGTAAGGCGTAATATGAATGTAATTTAATGTTGATGATTAACACAACACTTTAGCTATTGTAAGTTTGTCAATCAAATTTAAAGTCCCCCTTCGCACAAAAATGGAACTGTCCAACCCCGCATGTTGCACTGATGAGCGCTGTTTATTATTGGAATTAGCAGCTGCGCTGAAAACCAACCCAAAGCTGCTGGCCAGCAGACTATTCTGATTTGTTGGTCAAGGACATAAGTAATAAAACGACACATGAGTATTACGAGAGAGGTATAATAAAATATTATTCTGGTTTAATTTGTTTTCAGCATTAAATGAAATTGTTAGTTTCATTGTAATGTAGTCTAGCCTATAGTGTAGTAATCTTGTTTAGGCAATCGTTTCGAGTTTTACATTTTAAAGGTCAAATATTTATTGCTGAATTACAAGTTCGGTTTTCGATTGGCCTCATGAAAAAAAGAAAGATTTCATATTCTCAGGGCTGGAGCATCCAGAGGCGACCTAGGCGGCCGCCTAGGGCGGCAGATTAGTGAGGGCTGCGTCCACGATGATGATTTTTCAGCTGTCTTCAGAGTCACACGATCCTTCAGAAATCACTCTAATATTATTATTATTATTATTATTGGTAATAGTAATAAAAGCAACAAGGAGTAATACATTCATTTGAAACTGCACACAGTAAGTAATACATAAATATTTAATAATTAAGTATTTAACACATTTTTAATATTTAATAAATGCTGTCTTGATGAACAGAATAACTTCAATTAGATTTTTAAATAAAAGTAATAATAATGAAAAATAAATAAACTGACCCCAAACTTTTGACCGGTAATGTAGATCAGTGGGTTAGTTTAATAAAATAATTTAATGCGCGTGAATATAATAGACGTTTGATGATAGCCTGTGCTTTTGTTAAAAACTCTTCTTGGTCGGTCACAAATCTTTTTAAATGCATTAATGGGCAGCGCGAATGTTAGCCTTACCCTGGAGTTTGTTCACCCTCCGCCTATGTGTAAAAACCAAATGTGACGAAAACAAAAATAAATATTTAAAAAACATTTTTTTTATGTTCATGAGAAGGTTCAAATTTGGCACAAATGAACCGTTTATTCGTTTTTCCATTTTGAAAGCAAAAACGAGAAAACCAATTATACGTGGGTACATGGAAAAATTTACTAATTCTTTGGGATCAAGCTGTGTTTGTTTGTTTTTTTTTTTTTTTTTTTTAAATAAAAGGCTTAATGAGTATACAGGTTTTTTAATGGTTCTGGGCACATATCCGCACATGAATTCAAAAATTTAAAACAGGTCCTGCAACTTCTGAGAACAATTGTTTTAATAAATTGGCCGGTATAAGATCTAACTCAGGATGTTGTTGATTTGGAGGATTTTACCAGTTTAGATAGTTCTTCCTCTCTTACTGCTGAGAAAGTTGGAAATTTATCCTTTAATGATACTCTGAGACCGATTTATGGTGGTTATTTTATCTCTGATATCAATCTTGCATGTAAAGAAATTCATAAAGGCATTACTGTTGAGAAACACTTCTTGATGCTTTATTTTTAGTAATACTGGCAACTGTGTTAAGCAGCCCCCTGAGACTTGGTTTGTTTTCTTCTATCAAATGAAAAATAAGCAGATATTGCAGAATACTTTGTTTCCATCCCAAGCAAAAAACGTCTAGTCTTGTTTTCTTCCATCTATGTTCCATTTTTTGAAAGCTGCTTTTTAGAGCTTGAGTGTGCTCATTGTGGCACGGCATCAGATTTCTTTTCCCCTAATCATCTTAAAATGTTACAAAAACTGTGTCAAAAGTGCTAGAAAGGACAGAATCAATAGTTTTAGTTCCAGCATCAAGCTCTTCTAGGCCCTCTGGAATGCTAAGGAAATTAGAAAGATCAGGTAGGTTACTGACAAAGTCATCTTTAGTGCTAGAGGTGATCGTTTTACCATATTTATAAATAGAAGTTGGTTTTGTAGGCCTATTAATGAACAATAAACGAGATTAAAGAGTGATCTGATATTTCATCACTCTGCTGCACAACTTCAACATTACCAATATCGATACCATGTGATAATATTAGGTCTAAGGTAAGATTATGTTGATGAGTAAGCCCTGAGACATGCTGTTTCACTCCAACAGAGGTGAGTATGTCTAATTTTTTTCAATATTTATATTAATATTTAAACCACTAACAATTACAACTTTATTTGTGCACAAAATAATTTTTGATAAAAAATCTGCAAATTCCTTTTTAAAGTCGGTGTGTTGCCCTGAAGGCCTATATACAGTTGCCAATATAAATTTAGATTGAGATTTATTGTTCATATTGCACACTGAAATAAACACTATTACTGAAAACCCTATTTCAAATGAATTATATTTGAAGTCTGATCACTGAGTGACACTAAAAATATTACTATAAATTATGCACCTTCACATTTCCTTTTAAGACGAGGCTTGTGTTTATAATGATATCCTCCAGGTGAAGACTGGTTTAAGGTTTTAGCCAGGTTTCTATTAAACAGAGTGCATCTAACTTTAGATTTGTTATCAAATAATTAACAGGAAGAGATTAAGAAAAGAGTGGTCTAATATTTAATAATCTGCGTTTTATCTTTTGATTATCTTTATATTTTATTTGATCAGTTAGATTGTTACCTTTTGAACGGGTTTGAGCGTATTTTATATTCAGAGGTTCGATTAACAGGCACTGTTTCTGTTATAATAGCTAAGTGGCTCTATGTGCTTCAGATGATCCGAGTTTAGTAAATTGTGGACTTGGCCTTAAGTAATATTCTCATTTTCGGAGATACTGAATTTTGTGGTTTCATTAGCTGTAAGCCATATTAGTCAGTTTAATATTTAGACATATTAGCTAGTTACTTCTGTTAAATGTGGTTCATCCTTCTTGGTAGTATGATGACATTATCACAAAGACTTGCTGTCTAGGTCACAGATGCGCCACAGAGATAGGCACAAACAATTTGTCCTATTTTGAACTCTGACGCTTCACCCATAATGTCCATATTTAAATGTTAATATTTTAATTATTACTTTTGCTAATAAAGCTTCAAACTCTGCTGTGCTCTATGGAATGGGCAGTCAATTAAGATTTATAATGATAACCCCTGCAAATCATACTATGACATGCTTCAATTTAGTTAAATAGATTTTATTCACTCACCTACTTTTCTTTGACTACAGTGGTCGCCACAGCCGAACAAACTGCCAGTTTCTCTGGCAATTGTTTTTTACACAGTTGATACCCTTCCACAGCAACCCAGCACTTTAATCTTTTTAGTTAAATGAATTCATTTATTTTCCTTAGGCTTAGTCCCTTATTAATCAGGGGTCGCCACAGTGGAATGAAATGTCAACTATTCCATCATATGTTTTACAAAGCGCATGCCTTTCCAGCTGCAACCCAGCACAGGGAAACACCCATACACTTTCTCACTCATACACTAAGTCCAATTTAGTTTATCCAATTCACCTATAGAGCATATCTTTGGAGTGTGGAGGAAACCCACGCGAACACAGAGAACATGCAAACTCCACACAAAAATGCCAACTGGTCCAGCCGGCACTCAAACCAGCGACCTTCTTGCTGTGAGGCAACACTGCTAAACACTGAGCCAACGTGCCACCACTTAGTTAAATTCATCATGTCATTCAGTTTTTTTAGTTCCTTAATTTTTCTTTCTTTTTTGCTGAATAGTTTATTTATTTTTTGGAGTGTGATACAGTTTGCATACTAATAAAGCATTTTTGAAGAAGTAGAAGTTTCCTGCCACTGGTTGTAAATATGTTTGACATTGATGTATGAAAATAACTTTAAATTCTCACTTAGCTTTCCTGTTGAAGCAAAGATATGCTGAAGCTGAACACAGAATATTTGCAGTTGGGAAGTCTTATGCTTTGTTGTGCAGAAAATTTGTAGAAGAGTGGAAGTATGTTTGGGTGTGGGCGCCAGAAGACTGTAGAATGATTGACAAGTGACAAATTCCACCAAAACTCCACCTGTTAATATAATAATATCAGCTGTGTATAAATACTGGAGTCAGGGAAATGCAGAATTGTTGCAAACCTTCTGAAAGTAGTTCTTGTATTACAGTGGTGTAACCCAGAGCTCTGTTATCACTTGTATCTGATAAATTACTAATACTTTTGCATTGAACAAAATCATATTCTGACCTTTTATTGAACATGCAAGGAATTGGCTAGATATTCCAACAGTAATGTTTCTGTATAATTCAATCATTCTGACTGCAGCCCTGCTTAAAATAAAGCGCAATTTAGTGTTTGCTTAAAAATGTGAATGTGTGTGTGTGTTTACAGTATGGATCATGGAGGAGAGAAGAGGATTACTGCAGGACCACACAAATGTACATTTACACACACGCGCACACACACACACACACACACACACACACATAGCTGTAGTGAGTGTTGTTGTGTTCTAAATGTGTCTCTTCTTGTGTTCAGATGCCTGCTTTCTCACACTGGATCCAAACACAGCAAACACCAAACTCCTTCTGTCTAAGGAGAACAGAGAGGTGATGTGTGTGGAGGAGAAACAGTCGTATCCTGATCATCCAGACAGATTTGATGATCATATACAGGTGTTGTGCAGAGAGAGTGTGTGTGGACGCTGTTACTGGGAGATTGACTGGAGTGGAGATCATGTGTTAATATCAGTGTCATATAAGAGTATCCAGAGGAAGGAAGCAGGCAAAGAGTGTTGGTTTGGATGTAATGCTCAGTCCTGGGGTTTGATCTGCTTTACCTCCAGTTTCTTATTCAGACACAATAACAGAGAGACTTTTCTACCAGTAGAGTCGATCAGCAGTAGAATAGGAGTGTTTGTGGATCACAGTGCAGGAACTCTGAGCTTCTACAACATCTATAGAGACACTATGAGCCTCATCCACTCAGTCCAGACCACATTCACTGAGCCGCTCTATGCTGGGTTTAGGGTTAATTTTTCCGGATCATCAGTCAAACTGTGCTGAAGATTGAGAGACTGAGCAGTGATTTACCCATAATCCTGTCATAATCCTCAGTCAGTAGCACTGACATGTTCTTGAGTCTCTTCTATTCATCACATTAATCCTCCAGTTAACTTCTGTCTCTGAAAACCAATAAAAAAAAATGTTGTATGCGTTTACTGCTGTGTGTGCACACTTGGATGGGTTAAATGCAAGCACAAACTCATTGTTTTCACTAGTATACAAAAACATAATTTCTAAAAATATATACAGTGGGTGACACTTTAAAAAGAGCATTACCTTTGCGAGTGGTGTCGTGGTTTCCCGCTTTTCTCTTAATGAATCAAACTTAGTCTGGAGGTTATGAATGTCAGAAGAATAAACTTTACTGGAATATTTTCCAAAATAACAGAGACAGTCTGGAGCAAACCCATCTCAGCCTTTCCCCAGGACAAACCCAAAGTGTCTGTGTTCTTCACAATATTTATACAGATTTTCTCTCCCCACCTCTCTCTCGTTTTAACCATATTAGGATGTTTTCTCTTTACTGAGGGGTTTAGTATATCTTTAGGTGCTCATGTTATTTTGGGTCCTATCCTCTACAATGCAAACACCTGTTTTCACACCAGAGTTCTCTCTCTATAGATTAAATCTTGTCTTGAGTGATTACATACATTGGCATGATGGTACATTAATGTCATAATATGTCACTCATTCTCCTGAAAGCCTTTCACAGTTATACTTGTGTGTTTTACATACACAATCAATATTTTACAAATAAACATTCAAACAAAACATATTTTGCCTCAATACCAGAGAGCTTGTAGAGGTTGACTTCAGCTGCGAGCTCACATGCCTTGAAGATGCCAATGTCTTTAGAATTAATGGGCTCTGTATATAGTGGGGCCAGACATGAAAACCTTCTCAGCAAAATGAAGGTTTCTTCTGTGGTGGTGTCATACAAGATGTTCTCAATTAAGCCAAGTTGTTCATCAATCGTCACGCAATTGTCTCCAGTTCTACATTTATTGTGACATTTTCAAGAATGGCTTTATTGTACTGCACTTTTGGTGTGCTGTCTTGAACAGTTGGGCCATTTGAGTGCTTTCCACTGAGTTTGACTATTTCTGGCTGAGAAGTGGGCTTGCTCTGCATGGACTGCCACTCCATAACACGAATCAATTGCTGGAGAATCTGTTGGGGCTTTCTGATCTTCATTTTAAGCTGACCAAGGAAGTTTTCAAAGCAAAATGCAGACACACTCCTCACATCATCTGCAAGATGACACAGAGAGTGGACATTATAGACCATCTCCTCAACCCTATACAAGGTCTTGAACTGTTCAATGAAGTACCTAATCAGGTTATCAGCATAGTCACAGTAATGGGCACAGAGGGTTGGAGAAAGCATCAGATAGATGCTAACCGACAGTGATTGGAAGTTGTTGTAAAGGGGTGTTGGAAGAATATCCTTCAGTACCACTGGACCGGTGTACAGGAGAAACTGCCTAAACTCAGTAGCTTTTCAGCGATCCAGTTCAGAGAGTGAGCGTGGCTTTCGTGCAAATTCAGAGGGTATGTACTTTGACATTCCTACAAGACTCTCTGAGATAGTATTTATTATATGGGAGCTCTGTCTGTTCTTTAGGTTGCCCTTGGTCTAAAAATTGATCATCTTCCTTGTCACACCAAGGCAAACAACATGCATATAATCCAGCACAAATTGTGTGACCATTCCCAAACTTAATGTACTGAGTATGGAGTGACCTCTGTGGTGGTTTTCATCACGCATTTCTGTAAAGGACTCATCTGTCCTGAGTGGGGCATGTGTTTCTGGGAATGTCATTTTCCATCCCATAAGATCCTTACTACGTGCAACGATCGCAACCACTATAACCTCCATGCTCCTTTGTTTGTTTTATAAATGATTGTGCAGGAGCATCACAGATAAAGCAGTCCAGGGAAAGATGAAACATCCTTTCATACACAGTGAAACCTAGTCCTAGTGCGGAAACCTCCTCTGCAAAATCTTGGAGATATTGGTTAGGATTGCGAGGTTTGCTGTTTCCACTGAAGACACCTATGACAAACGGGTCCCTTTCAAAAGAAATGTTTCCTAAAATTGGCCAAATTTGCTTCTGTGAGCTTTTGAATAATGGCAGTCCATCTACATTGACCTGCATCTTAATTTTGTCAGTTTGTGACATCAGGCCATCTATGTTTTGGAGCAAGTGTTCCAATATTCCAAAATGGACATACTCTCCACCATCCATTTTTTTGATTTTACGTGTGTGTGAAGTTTTCATCAAAGTTCTCACACATTTAGGAAGTGAGGGGATGTGTTTATTTAGAGTTTATTTATGTGTGTATTTTAAGTAGGCTGTTGGCTGCATTTTGTGTCACACCAGACTCTACAACCCACTGACACAGCTCATCTGGCAAGTCATCAAAGGAGCCTCTGTCTTGTGTGTACTAAAATCTAAATCTTCCTCGCTGAAATTGCTGAGGCAGTCTGTAAATCTGTCATCATCATCAACGACATCATCATCAATGTCTCTTTCAAGGTCAGTGTTTTGTGTTTATATATATAATATTGTGTATTGTTTTATTTATATTTATTTGTATTTAAATGTTTGAAGTACTTTTAGTTAATTAAAAAGTTATTAAAGTTACTAAGTTGACGAAACTGAAGTTTTTTGTGTTTTTTTACCTGTTTCTCTATTAAAATTACAATATCGTCATAATACCGTATACTGTGATAAAAGCTCAATCAATTAATCGCAGCATGAAAATGTGATACCGGCACATGCCTAGATGGACAGTTGCTCGACATCTTCAGAAAGTGTACAGGTGAGATTTGAATAATAAAGAGGACAGTGTTTTTCAAATAATTTAACATTTTCTATTTTATGTGAAAGTTCTCAAATATAATTAGCTTTATGTCATACTTGATAAAATTTTTGTCTTTTAATTCATTACTGCCATGTCCTAACTGGTCTGTAGGAAAGGCAAGGTGTGGCGTCACTGAGAGAGAGAGAGGGGAGGGCAGTTGCTCTAACTTTCCAGAATGTGTACCGTTACAGGTGAGATTTGTATACAAAATTTAAGACTTCCTGGTAGCTCTTCAGGCAAACGCTCTTTAGTTTAATCCCGAAATAAATTTAAGTAGCCAGAATACAAAATATATTATTTGCTAAATAAAAATGTATAATGACATTCATTATATGATTCATATACATTAAAAAAAACATATTTTAATTTACATTTTTTTAAAATAACAACAAAATAAATTAATAATGTTATCTGAATATTCTTTTTAGGTCTTTTTTTGTAACTAAAACAAATGTTCCAAAATGTTGCTAGTTAATTATTACAATTATTTTAATTATTATATCACGGAAGGTGTGCATTAATGCAGAATTGAAAAAAATAAATGCACATTTCCTTTTTATTACCTGACTGACTAACAATTGTTTATGAATCCTGTTGAATCATTGAAAATAAATATGCACACATACCTCCAGCACCGCTTTCCATAGAGAAATGCATAAATAAAAAAATTAACAATTTTGTTACAGTTACTGACTAACTCAGTTTCAATCTTATTACTGAAATATTGCTGCTATTGAATTATTAACCCCCATTTGAATTATTAACCCCCTATTTAAAGCAAATGTTAAATATAAAAAAAGTTAACATACAAATATATACTGTGAAATTTTCACAGTATTTCTGATAATATTTTTTTCTTCTAGAGAAAATCTTATTTGTTTTATTTTGGCTAGATTAAAAGCAGTTATTAATTTTTTAAACACAATTTTAAGGTAAAATTATTAGCCCCTTTAAGCTATATTTTTCTCATAGTCTACAGAACAAACCATCATTAGACAATAACTTGCCTAATTACCCTAACCTGCCTAGTTAACCTAGGCAGGTTACTGCATTTCGTTGCCTTGTACTGCATTTCATTGCCTTGTACTTGTACATGTGTAATGACAATAAAGTTGAATCTAAATCTTTAAATGTCACTTTAAGCTGTATAAAAGTGTCTTGAAAAATATCTAGTCAAATATTATTTACTGTCATCATGGTGAAGATAAAATAAATCAGTTATTAGAAATGAGTTATTAAAACTATTATGTTTAGAAATGTGTTGAAAAAAAATCTGCTTCTGACTTCAACTGTATGTGTGTGTGTGTATATATATATATATATATATATATATATATATATATATATATATATATATATATATATATATATATATATATATATATAATTGTGATCTTTATTAGTTATGATTCTCATATAATTTGAAGCCCTACTGAGAACTTTTTTTTTTTAAGGCATTGTTTTCTTGGGGCTACACGCCAATATTTTAAGGAATTACACATCAAATTAATTCATTAAATGAATTTAATTCAATTAAACAAAAGATAACATTTTCTATTTTATGTTCAAACAGTTAAATAAAATTATAAAGGCATCATGCTCCAATATTGTTAACTACTGTATTGTTGACTATCTATGAGTTGCTAACTTGTGAAGTTGTTTAACTAAATGGCAAATGAGTTAATAAATAAGTGGTCCATGATCCCTATGTTTTTATCTGTTGTTTTTAGGATGTTTGTGAGGGAGTGTCAGTCATGTGTGAGGAAAGGAGGGAAAAAGAGGAGGGGAGAGAGGGAGATGAGTAGAAAAGTGAGGAAGCATGTGAAAACCAAGGAGAAGAGAGAGCTGATTTGATGAACAGGGAAGATTCTGCAGACTCTGATCAACATTTTGTGACAACAAAACCAAACCACTGTGATCCCAAATTTATCATAAAACAGACACTGTCAGATCGCAACCTTTCATTTCAGACACATTGGTTCAGCAAATTTAAATGGCTTCATTTTGAACCAAATGTTGAAGGTGTCTTGTGTTTTTATTGTTGTAAAGCTTTCAAAACGCAAGTATCTTCCCTTGCAAAAAATACAGAGCCAGTATTTATTTCAAGTGGTTTCAAGAATTGGAAGAAAGCTTTTGAACGATTTAGTTCACATGAAAAATCAGATTGCCACAAGACAGCAGTAACAACATACATGTATGAAGACAGATCAGTTAAGGCACATCTGTGTAGTGTTCAAGCATCACAACAAGAGGAAGCAAGAGCAAATTTGTTAAAAATCATTGGTGCTTTGCAGCTGTTGGCAAGGCAGGGCTTGGCCCTAAGAGGGCATGATGATAGTGAGGGAAGTCCTCATCAGGTGCTGAAATACAAGGCAGAAGAAGATCTGTGTCTCAGTAAGTGGTTGTCGGGTAGGACTACACTTCAGCTCAAATTGAGAATGAGCTGCTAAGTCTGTTGAGCAGTTCTATCATAAAAGAGATTGCAGACAATATAAGATCTTTCCCTCACTTGCAGTTTTCTGTACTGATGGATGGAACACAAGATGTTTCAGGCAAAGAACAAGAAGCAATTTGTCTCCGATATGTAGATAATGATTTGATGATCCATGAAGAGTTTATTGGCCTTTATGAGGTATCTGTGGGTACAGGAGAGAATCTTGCAAAAGTTGTCAAGGATGTGTTAGTCTGTTAAATTTGCCAATTTCAGGATTACGAGGGCAGGCATACGATGGTGCAGCAAAGATGGCTGGCAGGTATACTGGAGCACAGGCCATCATTAAAAAGGAACAACTTCTTGCCCCATACATTCACTGTGGTGCCCATTGCATGAATCTCATTACACATCATGCTTGTACTGCCTCACGGGTCATTCACAGTGCTTTACAGTGGGTTCATGAGTTAGGTGTTTTGTTTGGGCAGTCAGGTAAATTTAAATCTTTGTTCAAGGAAGTTGCCAAATCTGCTCAAGGGTTCTTTCACACGATAAGGCCCCTTTGTCCCACAAGATGGACAGTTCGGTCCTGTGCTATCCATGCTGTGCTAAATCAGTATGAGTCTGTACTGCGTGCTCTGAATGAAATGGCAGCTGGCTGCTCAGACACAGCTAACAGGGCAAATTGATAGCATGGCAGATTCCAGCAGGGAAATGTAGTGCTTGGTCTTTTGCTTGCCTTAGAGGTTATTGAAGAATTGGAGAATCTCAACACATCTCTCCAAAGTCGAACACAGACCATTGATGGTATGCTTTCTGCTGTTGCCAATGTGAGGGATGCTGTTGCAAACAAAAGAAATTCAGAGAGCTTTCAAATTGTCTTTACCAAAGCATCAGAAATGTGCAAAATCTTTGATCTCTCTCCCATTGAACTGCCCCATATCAGTAATCCTCCTAGACGGTTTACGGGTCAGGCTTGTGCACATGTTCATTCAGCTCCATCTGAATACCACCAAATGGAGTTTTACAAAGGGCTCGATGTTGTGCAAATGCAGTTCATAGAACGTTTTGAGGGAAGGGTTGCTGATGCTAAGGAATCTGGAAAACGTTCTGTTTACAGGGGAGGTTGATAGTGTGGTGCAAAAGTACCCAGAACTAAACAAAACATCCCTTAGCACACAATTGGCGATGTTTAGATTAAAGTATAATGTGCAGTCCAGCAGTGAAGCAGCAGGCATCCTTCAGGGAATGTGTCCAGAAGTCCGTGGTCTTTTTGAGCAAGTGGAAACAGTTGTCAGACTGCTTCTTGTCACCCCTGTGTCCTCAGCAGAAGCTGAGAGAAGTTTCAGTGGTCTAAGAAGACTAAAAACATGGCTTCGTAGTACCATGACACAAACATGTCTGAATAGTGTTGCTGTGTGTCATATACACAAGGAAAAACTTGATCAGGTTGAGAGAAAAAAAAAATTGCTCAACAATTTGTGGCCTGCAAGGAGAGCTGAAAAATTCAGTTTGGAAGTTTTAATTAGAAATCTCACTTTAATTTTGAAAATGTTAAAATCTTGTAAATACACTGATTTAGGTTTCATAGATATGTTTTCATAAAATGTCTGTTGTATAAAATTACTGTAGGTGCATTTTGCATAGTCATCTAAAACTTTTAAGACATTAAAAAAAATTCTACTAAAAATAAATTTTGTTCAATTGTTGTGTAAATTAAATATTGTAAATATAATAAAATATCTTTATTTCAAAAAAAAAGTACATATTTCCACAGTGGTCTCAAAATCCCTTTCACAAATACAGGTTCCTTTAAGTTATCCTGGCATGTTTCCCAAATTGCCATTTGATTCTGTAAAATGCCAGTTGTTTTTCAAAATCAGAAGAATTCTAACATATTTTGCATTTTGCAAACCAAATGACAAAAGCCAGTTTGAGCAAAAATCCAGTGGTGTTAACAAATGAACACATTGACTTTTCTAATATAAATAATATTTCAGAAATAAATACAGTCCATCTGCATGTAACTACATGAAACCCTTAAACAAACACTAAATCAAGTGTAAACTGCTGCATACCTATGTTAAAACCTGCTTTTTAGTCAAATAAAATATTGTGTTGTAAATAGGCAAAAACAGACAAGTAGATCTAATCACTAATGTAGATTTTTAGTGTAGATCTAATCACTAAATATAGTACATTTTAATGATTGATCAAATTTTAATTGATTAATTAACATGGTTGTATGTAGCTTGATTTTTTTATAGAGATAGTGCTAATGTTGTTTTATTATGCAAAAATCTGAAAAAGAAAACCTTAAAAAGGTAAAGATATGAGAAAAATCTCACCTCTTCACTGTAGTGTGGATATATAATGTTAATATATTCCCCAGACTAAATTGCAACATTTCAACATGAAATATGATTAAAATTACATAAATGATAAAAACAAATATTTTCATTATTTTTAAATGAAGAAATAAGATTATTTTAGAACATTTGAAATGGTTATTTTGAGTTCAGCTGCAACCCTGGTAAAAAACAACTAAATAGGATCTGAAGGAGCACTTGGTAATTAAAGACAGATGCATTTGATCAAGGTTGCAGCTGAACTCTGCAAGAATAGGATTGAGCACCCCTGTTCTAAATCTATTTAGACTTCTAAATTCTATTTATAACATATTCTAAGATGTAAGCTAACAATTATAAAATGAAAATGTGAACTCAAAATAAAAGTTAGCTTATTATAAACCTATTAGTATCAATAGGTGTCGCTGGATCGCCTTTATTTATTCACCCTAATAAACAAGGATAAACCAGAATCCTCCCTTCGCTATATTTCTTAGCTAGAGTTTAGTTAAAGGATCGGCTTTATAATGTATTTTGCAAAAGAATAAATTAGATTCATACTTCACCACACAGGGTAACTCGATGGGTTCTGGAAAATGAAGTCAATGTCGACTCCAGTGAAGATAAGTAATAAAATACACTTTTATTAATAAAATAAAATCCAGTGAAAAAGTAGAATAAACAAAAGACAAATAACAGAAACAAAATCCTTACTTTGTCCTCCGTTGAGAATAAAAGGCAACTAACCTCAGTATACAGAAGTCAGAAAGCGCAAAGCTGGTCAGTTTGGCTCAGCTTTTATACTTCCAAAATCAGGTCATGCACATAACTACACCCCATATATCAGTGAGGACTTGACATACTCAATATAATTACCCGTACACCATCTGGGTTTTACCTACTACATCAAAGCACTAATTATATATCACTAAGGACCAACTGTATGATGTGGTCTGACCACTCAGTCAAGAATTCTAATATTCAGAAAAACCTATACTGTAGGTCATGTCTTATGTGAACAAATTTATAGTTGTCCCATGGGCACATCTTAGAACATGGATCAACATACAAACACTTTCATGCACATTGTTTAAACAGTTTTAAGCCATTAAGTATTACACAAGGTATTTCCGACAAGAGGCATCCCTAATCTACAAAGGCTATGAGACTTCCTCGCTTCGCAACCAGAGTGCAGATTGGAGTTTTACTTACTCAAAAATGTTCTGAGGGCAGAAAGGAAAATTATTAGTTCACAGCTTTGTGCCTCTGAAGCAGAGGCGGGGCTTACGTGCTTGGAAATTTGGAGGGAAACATCGGTATACGTTACATACAGACTTTGTGGGGTTTTTTCATTGAACGGTAAGTGATTTTATGTTTAAATTGGTTAAAATCATGAGATATACACATACAGTATGTTAACATGGAAACTGTTAATAACGTTTAAAATAAATGTTCTCTCGTACACGACTCGACTGCTGATCAGTCAACTGCACCAAAGCAGGTTCACCTAAGTTTAGTATAATTCATATCTGTGTAACTGTAGTGAACTACGTGCTGCTCTCAGGGCAGGAGTTTAACATAATTCATATCGGTGTAACTGTAGTAAAAGTACGCAGTTAAATAAACTGAAATTACAAAGTTTGCTTCAAGTTGCCACTACTAGTAAAAAAAACATTTTTTTCAGGTCAGAAGTTCTCAATATATATGATATCTGCAATATTTTTAGTGAACTCTGTGCTGCTCTGATGGCTGGAGTTCACAATAGATTTAGTAGTTATTATTATGTACACTGTGTTTATGACACGTATACTCACGTGTTAGATTTGCTCCCTCGTTTTTTTTTAATCTTTGTTTCTTTAATAGGACAATGGAGAAAATTTGGCTTGATGGTAATCGAAGAAATTTAAAGAAGTTAAAGGATGCCCGAATCATGCAGGAGGTCATCTCTTTTTATGGGGAGGAGGCTGATTTCATGCAGGAATACATTAGAAAATTGGAAGAGGAAACTAGCACCATTTTCAAATCTTTTGTTTCCACTCATAAAGACTACCATTATTTTGCATGTGAAAGGTCAGCTAAACCTAGTGGAAAATACAAAGGAGAACCAACAAAAACAAGAGCTAATTCTTGCAATGCTTACATTTCATTTAAAATCATTAAATATGGCAGCTTCACCGGTGCTGTGGTAAACAGAATACTAGAACATAATGGACATGATGTAAGCATCAAAGAAGAAGGTATAAAAAATCGTGATGACCCTGAACTTATAGCCTTTATTGAAACATGGCTTGAACAAGGAAAGTCTATTTCAGAAACACTTGTGTGGACTGGGCAGAACGCAAAGGACATATTGAGAAATTCAATCGGCTATTTTATGTTACACCTGAGGATATAAGATTAATCAAGAAGACCATCAATGGCCTCAGTTTTCCTGACAAAAAAGATTGCATTAGTGTGAAAAAACTAGTCAAAGCCAAGCTACAGGAAAACATTTGCTACCACCAGCCTTTGAGTGAAGATCAACCATTAATAAATGTGGTGCAGACACTGTAACATGTTAAATGTTACTATTATTATTTTTTGATTGATTGATTTTTTTTTGCATGGTGTATTGTCTGGCATGTTGACATGCAATACTGCTTCCAACCTCCAGGGGCATTGGGTTGATTTGCACCCTTATAAAGAGCCACTTACCATAGAGTAAGTAGGAGTGTTTGGTAGAGTGGACACCAAATGTATACCTTTTGCTACCGGCCTTCTAATTCAGTCCAATGTTTTGAGAACTATTGAAGTTATCGCTCAATTGTGAGTACATGTGTCTTTTATTTGATGTGTTATGTGTAAACAGTTATTTATGTCATTTTTGTTTGCTTGTTTTAGGAAGGACTGTTTTTATGTTGCTATCCTTGTGCCTCTGTTGGTTTGTTGTTCTCACTGGGATATACCAAGTTTATCCAATTTCTTGGGGAGCAACACAAACTCACTTAAACAAGGTAAATTGACTGTTTTTCTACAAACAACCTCCTCTCTTCTAAGGAGTCACAGGACATCATAAGTGATTTATTGCATCGCTCTCAAGTGCTCTAAGTGATAAGTGGCCACTGACCTTTTTTTTTTTCAGAAAGACCATTTAGTTTCTGACTTTGGTATATCTTGTTTATTTTTGTTGTGATTGTTTTTTTTTTTATTTGGTAATAAATCCATGCATGCGTGTGAAATAAAAGTTTACAATTGATATCATTTTGTTTCAAGAGAGTGTTAATCAGTATAGCCAAATTCTGTAGAACACCCTCAGAGTGATACCAAATCGAGGAGAGGAGGTGTTGCAACACCTTGGCAAAAACAACTGCTTAGAGAACATCCACATCCCATGGTATTTATGGATGCCACTTACAAAGCCATAACATCATATGGCTATGCATTTTATGCACTTTTTTTGACAAACAGTATTGGAAGAGCAGTACCATTTGCTTACTTTATAATCAGTCAAGAGTCAGCTGACATACTTGCCATCTGCTTGGAAAAACTTGCAATACACAACCCTGGATTTCTTCCAAGGTAACAACTAACCTTGTAACCTTGTAAATTTCGCAAGCAGAGTAAGCAGATGCTTGCTGGTGTACTTCTGTAGTTTTATGTACAAATGCAACTATTGAATGATAAAGACAACAAATTGTTTATACCAATACTGATTTTGTAAACACTAGCCTACATATTGCATGCCTATGTTACTAAATTGCTTGTTTCCTCATCATTTAGGTCAATAATGATTGATGAAGGATAGCATTTTTTTATTGTTAGATTTTGCTAAACATTTACTAATGTTTCTTCTTTTTAAAGGGTAAACTGTGATAATGTGTGTACAAGAAAGAGGAACCCAATGTCCTGCTACTGGCAGGGTGGAGGCCTGCTGCTCATAACAGATACCAGGAAGAGGAACATCTGGTTGCTGAATGGTCAACCTGTAAAGACAACACCATGTAAGTCAATAGGGTTGGGGTTAGATAGTGTGCGAAAACAGTATAAAAAGCCTGAAGGAGGGCATAATAGAGGGGGCTGAATTGATATTACACCTCTCCTGCGCAGAACTTGTATTCTCTAACTTCTTGCATTCAAAATAAAACTTGTTAATTTTTAATTCAGATCTCCGTCAATTTTTGAACATGCAATGGACCATTTGAGTCCAAAATTGGTGACCCAGACGTTATTGACTGGAGACTGTCAAATAGATAAACGTTTATTTCTGATGCCAAACCATATTCTAAATAAGTGGCTTTTGGCATCGGTAAATACGATTGTTCATTTCTTTGATACATTTGAATTGAATGCAGGACGTTACAGACTGCATAAATTAAAACTTAACTAAAATAGTGTTGAATAAAAGAAAAGATGAATGAGTTGTGATAAGTTGTGATGGAGAAAGTTAGGGTGAATCATTAGGATTTACGGAGAAGTCCTGTTCCCTAAATAGGCAAAGGGTGAATCATTAGGATTTACGGAGAAGTCCTGTTCCCTAAATAGGCACTTAGGGTGAATCGTTAGGATTTACGGAGAAAGCTGCGGTCACACTTGACTTTTCCTACCACAGACTTCCATTCATACGCACACGAATACGTCAGACCGGAAACGCAGGGTCATGGGTTAAGTTTTGCAGGTTGCTGCCGTGCAAAGTTCAAGCTTGGTGAACTCTGACCTGCGAAATCGCATCACTCGGCTGCATGAGACCAATGGAGGATCAAAACAGGACCTCTCTGAGCAGAAATTTAAAACATGGAGCAATTGCTCGCTTTTTTAAATGTCTAATTAGCTTGTTAAATCCCGCCCCTTTTCGCAGCGCCGCACGACTGAATTTCGCACACACAAAGCCCAGTGTGACCGTAGCCGAAGTCCTGTTCCCTAAATAGGCACTTAGGGTGAATCATTAGATTTGCGGAGAAGTCCTGTTCCCTAAATAGGCAAATAAATTGGAAATTGTCTGTCTTGACGAAGTCATTCATATTTACAATTATCAGGGTAAATACATAAGTATTTAAAGGAGAAGCCCTTTTCCCTGAGGAGGCAAAACCCTTAAAAATCCCTCTTATTCTGATGAGAATTTGATATTTTCAAGTAAATTTCTCAAGGATAGCAGGTTTAGTGAATTGAGAAATAGTGAGAGTGTAGGGATAGGGATAAAAAATAAAATAAAAATAAAAAGGGATTAAAAAAATAAAAATGGAAGGAGAATTTGATAGAGAATGTGAGGAATATGATTGTCCTCCATTGAGACAACAATGGGATAAAATGGTAGATATCTTATTGGCACAAACTGATCAAAAAGATAGGAAAAAATGGATAATAGAACTGGGAGAATGTACGCACAAAATTATTGAACATTATAGCATTGATTGTATGGACAAAAAGAGGTCTCTGTTTCAGAAAGTGGGAATAAAAGAATAAAGAGCAGGAAGCTGTTTCAAGACACAGAAAAGAGGAAGTAGGGCTGTTGCACAAGCAAGCTCATGCAAAGAAAGAAAAACAGTTAGATGCAATTTAAGATAGTCTAAAGTCACACTTGCAGCAACTGTGTTGAAACCAAAGAAAAGGGAAGTGAACAGTAAGGATGCTGAAACCAAACTGAGTAAGAAATGGGAAGCTGAGGCTGAGGCAAAGACTGATTAGATAGCGACGCCCACTGCCCTTACCATACAGAGACTTTACCAAGATCACTCACCCCCGTAAAACCCAACTATAAGCCAGCAGCAAAGGCAGTTAAATAGTCTCTCACGGACTTAGAAATCATCATAAAAAAAGCTGCCTGCTATAACAGAAGGGAAGGCAGATGGATGAATAAACTTTTTGCATTGTCTCAAAACATTTGGATGGTAAAAAAAGGAGCAGCATACATAAATAAATGCTGTCAAAGACTGGGAAGAAGCATCAGATGAAAACCAAATGTCTAACCCTGTTACTAATAGAATTTTCATGGCAGCAGTGTTACAAGGAGCTCCTGCTGGTGTGACCCAGGCCATGGAACAGTCTCCTGAGGGTACCAGGCGGGTGATGATACTAAATGGAAAAGGTATGCAGTAGATTTTCATAGACAAAGCAGTAGAAAGAGCAGACAAAGAGGGAACTGAGTTGCTAAAGCTGCAAAAGAACAAGTTTCCAGCTGCTGTTTTAGGAGAGGAAGTCAGCTAAAAATAAAAATAAGGGCCTGATGGCCTCCCCACTTCCTGAAGCAGACAACCCAATCACACTGTTTACGTAGGTGATGGAACATTAAAGGCAGGCTTTGCTGTGGTTAAATTACAGAATGATCAATTGGTCACCATACAATCTGGAACACCTATTTGGCAAACAATCTGCACAAAAAGCAGAACTATTGGCCCTAATCAATGCATTGAGACACTCAAAAGGACAGGCTGTCAACTACTCTGATTCTGCATATGCAGTGTCCACAGCCCATGTGGAGCTGCCTGTGTGGGTCAGATGTGGATTCACCACTTCTTCTGGCCGGCCTATTACTCATGAGAAAGAAGCAAGAGAGCTCTCTGAAGCCATAATGTTGTCAAACGAAGTGGCTATTATTAAGTGCACTGGTCATTCTCAAGGAACTGACCTGATTTCAAGAGGGAATGATGCAGCAGACTTGGCGGCAAAACGTGCCTCAGACTACCTACAGGGTCAGTTTGTGGTCACATCTGAGCCAGACGTGACATCCCTCCTACCAGAATTCTCAAGAGAATTATTATCTGAGCAGCAAGACATGGCTGCTCCAGAAGAAAAGTCTGTGTGGAAAAACAAAGGGGCAATCAGACACGAGGATGGGCTTTGGACAGCACCTGATGGTAGAGCTTTGCTCCCAGCATCACTAGTCCTAAGTGTGTTGAAAGAAGCCCAAACACATGCACACTGTAGTAATAAGCAAATGTCACGAGCATTGCAATCATGGTGGCATCATTTTATGCCACACTTAATTTCTGGGTACATAACGACATGTGACATCTGTCAGATGCACAATGTCAAACCAACTATGAAACCATCTCGGGGATCGTTCCCACTGGCGAATGGCCCTGGGGATGAAGTTATAATTGATTTCACTGACATGATTGAAAGGGTAAATGGTAAACGATATTTGCTTGTTATGATTGATGCATATACTGGATGGCCAGAGGCCTTCCCGTGGGCAAGGAAGACAGCACTGCTGTCATTAAATGTCTGATAAACCATTACATCCCACGTCATGGTTTTCCGAGCCGGGTCAGATCTGACAACGGCTCACACTTTAAAAATGAACATCTGGCTGATGTGGAAAAGGCATTGGGTTTAGTACACCATTTCGGGGTGTCACCCGCAGTCACAAGGTAAGGTTAAGCGGTTGAATCTAACATTGAAAAACAAATTGGCTAAAATCTGTGCACAGACCAAATTGACATGGTTGGCTGCTCTTCCACTGGCTTTGATGTCAGTAAGGAGCTCTGTGAGTAGGGCAACAGGATACACGCCCTTTGAACTGTTGACTGGTCGCCAATTTCCTGGCCCACTGACCCCACTACAATTGGAACTAGTACAACTGTTATCACACAAAATGTACTATGACAAATTGACTGCTCTAATTGAATCTTTTGACAAAATGTTACCAAATGATTTTAGGGGACATGAATATCCAGCACCCCTACCTGACCGAACTTGGGACTGGGTGAGATTGAGAATCTACAGGCGTAAATGGAAAGAGCCTCGCTGGTCTGCTCAAATTAAGTGCTGTCCGGCGGACCCACCGTCCAGATCATTGGACGACACCAGAGTGGACCTTGCTTCGCAGGTCCAAGAGAGGGAGGATACCACAGGAGGTGCAGGAGGGAGTGAGGGTACCACGAAAGGAGGTGACACACAAATACATCCACACGATAAAAAATTTCATCCATCACAAAGTAATGAGATGAGAACGTGGTGTAGCAGATTACACATCACCAGATTGTCAATACCCCGGCTGGGGTGTGGTTTGGACAAGTTGGAATTTTATAGAGTTCTCCACATTACTGAAAAGACATTTAAAGGCCAGAATATAACCATTTCAGTCTATACGTTAGAATAAGTTTACTGTGCTTGGCATTTTTTATTGTAGCTTTGATATTGATTATATATCACTTGCTGTTAACACAATAACGCTGTGAAAAATAAGATAAAGTGAGGATCAGAATTGAATAATAAGAAAAAACAGCATCAATAAAACATGAGGATCAAGTAGTGGGATATACAGGAAGATGGGCCCCAAGTCCAACAAAACTAGGGAATATGGAACGGGAATGGGATAAATTAAAAATCCAAAGAGATTTTAGTGCCACAAAAAATCCAATCACTATGTCAATAGGGGGATGGACAAATTATCCAATGGACAGGCAGTATTGTAGTGGTGAGGCAAAAATTGGACTAAGAGAAATGCCTTGTTTCAAGTAATACTACGCCACATAGGAATAGGGATGGATGTATCAGGGGCTGATCCACTTGGATTAATTACTGTGAAATTTATGGATAAAAGAAGGGAACAACTAATAGCACTAATCCCACAATGACCACAATCAGAGATCATAGTAGAGAAATTAGAGGTCGAAGGATTGTAATACAAATGGATTATACCAAATTAACCCCTGAAGATATACTAGAGAAATCCACGGGATACGGGGAAACTAATTTGTGGTTAGAATGGATGATTTCCACAGCTAAACAAACAGGAATGACCGATTGTGTTGCATGTGCAAAAGCTAGACCAACCCTTAGAATAGAACCAGCCCCATTGATAACAAATGACCCAGTAGGATATGGGTGTATGATAAATTTGACTAGGCAGTATAGACCAAAAGGATGTGACATTCTAGCAGAAATATTTCCACCAATAAATAACCAGACAAAAACAGGCCCATTTTCTGCAGACCCAGGAAATTTCACCTGTTTTAATTTTACTCCCACCGGAACAGTGCTAGTCAGGGTAGGGCATATTAACCCTTTGTGGTGCAAACAGATTATCAACAATGCAGGGGATATAATAGGACCTTGGGTGCAGGGAGGACTATATTATTACTGTGGAGGGAAAAGATTGTTTGTAAGAATAATAGGGAAAACTACCGAAGGTATATGTGCAATGGTTAGGTTGGCAGCACCAGTAACACTGATTGGCAAGAGACAAGAGGGAAGGGGTGGAAGTACAGCTGGGAGAAGAAAAAAGGATGCAACGTTCGACTTAAATACAAATTCCCCGACCTTCAATTGGGGTCCCGAGAGGAGTCCCTGATGAATACAAACTAGTAGACCAAATTGCTGCTGGGTTCGAGAATATCCCAATAATTTCAGCCCTATTCCCTGTCACCCCAAGTAAAAATGTATAATGTGATGAGATTGGCAAATTTAACAAGAGACGCCGTAGAAGGATTATCAGAACAATTGGCCCCAACCTCATTAATGGCAATACAAAACAGAATAGCATTAGATATGCTACTGGCGGAGAAGAAAACTTGCGTTTTTAAAAAAAAGATTTTTGCTGCTCTTTCATTCCCAATAATACCACCCAGACGGATCAGTAACGAGGGCTTTAGAAGGATTAAAAACCCTTGCTAAAACAATGGCAGAACACTCTGGTGTAAATAACCCATTTGATGATTGGCTGACCGCTGTGTTTGGAAAATATAAAACCATGTTTACATCAATTTTGATCTCTATAGCTACATTTGTGGCCATAATAGTGACCTGTGGATGCTGTTGCATCCCTTTTATCAGAACATTGTGTAACAGGGTGATAATAACAGCAATTGAAAAGAAAGATGGAGTTCCACCCCCTTACACAATGCCTCTGCTGGTATCTCCTGGAAATAATGAGGAGGAGGAAGAGGAGGAGGAATATGACTTATAAATGTTGTTTTTTTCCCATTAACTGTGCTTCTTTGCAGATGCTGATTCATCACAAGTTATGTGTTTTTTAGATATTGATGTTTGAGAAATTTGCTGTTTGAAGATGTGTTAAGATTAAAATTTTGATTATTGAAATGTTTGTAGTCTAGATAATTTCAGTGTGATTGACTCAGCTGACATGTTGTGGTTGCCCAAACGTCAATTAGGGGACCGACTAGGTGACTTTCCCCACAGGGGTTTTCGGCCCAGTCCAGCCTGAGCACACTGGTTTATGGGGAATTTATAGGGACCATCATTGTTTGACTGTTATGATTGTGTTTATTGCTTTTATTTTTCTTAATGGTCAGGTATGATATGATGTGTCAGGTGAACATGTGGTGGCTGCCCATAAGCCAACTAGGGGGCCGCTTGGGTGTCTTTCCTCACAGAGGTTTTCGACCCTCGAAGCTCATCTGGACATCTTGGACCAAGAATTCTGAGATTTTTTAAAGTGTTTATTAAAGTGGTGTGGCCTCTTTTCAGAGGCCAAGAGAGGGATTGAAGGATAGCATTTTTTATTATTAGGCTTTAACATTAACTAAAAAATACAGACATAAAGGGTTTCTTTTTCTGAGGAGTTAAATGCCATATGTGCACAGCATAGAGAAGAGTTGATGGGCTGCTCTCAGCAACCTGCCTGTGATCGAGCATGGGTGTATGTAAAGTGCAGAGAGCTCTGAAATGTATGAACTGTGTGTTCGTGCTCTGAAACATTTGCCTAGTCGACGGTCAAGGCCAATTGTCAAGAGAAGATACCAGAAAGATACCAGAAAGAGGAACATCTGGTTGCTGAATGGTCAAACTGTCAAGATGACACCATATAAGTCAATAGGGTTGAGATTAGATAGTGTTTGAAAGACAGTATAAAGGCATGGAAGAGAGCCCAAATAGAGCAGAGCTGAATTGAAATTACACCTCTCCTGCGCAGAACTTGTACTCTCTAACTTATTGCATTCAAAATAAAACTTCTTAATTTTCAACTCGGGTCTCTGTCAATTTTTGAACATGCAGTGGACCATTTGAGTCCTACACTAGTTAGGACCAACATAAGATGCTTACAGAGCCCACTTTAAGCCCATATGGGCATTCACGGTTGAATCCTGGTGCAAGCCCACTTTAAAGCCCTTTAGACAGGTGGGGCCCAAATGGGTCTGACATGAATTACCCAGTTAAGACCCTTTACAGGTCCCCCTTAAAGCCCATCTGGGCAATCACAGCTGGCCCTGAAGTGGATCCCGGGTGCAAGCCCACTTTCAACCCCTTCAGACTGGTGGGCCCCAAATGGGTCTGACATGTATTGCCCGGTTAAGATCCACATTAGACCCTTACAGATCCGACTTAAAACCCATCTGGGCATCCACTGCTGCCCCCCATGTGGATAACGGGTGCAAACACACTTTAAACCCCTTTGGGCAGGTGGGTCCCTATTAGGTTTGGCATGAATTGCCCAGATAGGACCATGCTGTACCCTTACAGGTCCCACTTTTAGTACGTCTGGGCTTCCACGGCTGACCCCAGTGTGGATCCCAGGTGCAAGCCCATAATGAGGCCCACATTTGCCGCCCATGAAGCCCTCATCTGGGCCCCACATGTCATTGCTGGCTGGGCCTGAGACCGATAAATATGTTATGCAGGACCCCAGTTCCCAGATCAAACCCATGACCACTATGCCCATAAATATGCTATGCAGGACCTATATATAGGTTCCTAGATCAAACCCATGGCTACTTTGCCCATAAATATGCTATGCAGGACCCATATATGAGTTCTTAGATCAAACCCATAAGGCCATCCTCACTCAGCCCTTAAATATGCAATGCAGGACCCATATATGGGTTCCCAGAATAAACCCAATGCCACTTTGCCCATAAATATGCAATGCAGGACCCATATATGCATTCCCAGTTACAACCCAATGCCACCTTGCCCATAAATATGCCATACAGGACATATTTATGCATTCACAGTTCAAACCCAATGCCACGTTGCCCATAAATATGCCAAGCAGTACCCATATATGCATTCTCAGTTCAAAGCCATGCCCACTTGGCCCATAAATATGCCATGCAGGATCCATGTATGCATTCCCAGTTCTAACTCATGCCCACTTGGCCCATAAATATGCCATTCAAGACACATATATGTGTTCCCAGATCAAACCCATGCCCACTTGGCCCAAAAATATGTCATGCAAGACCTATATATGTGTTCCCAGATCAAACCCATGCCCACTTATGTCCCTTATGGGTCAGCTCTTATGGGCTTTCTATGTGGGACTCATACTACAAAACCTTATTCCCAAAGCCCATGCCCACACAGTTCCCATGGAACCCAGTTAACCCATCTGGGCCTCACATGTCATTGCTGGCTGGGCAACGATCATCAAAAAGTGACAAAAGATTCTTCAATTCATTAAAAAAACTTGCATCATGACATAGAGAATTATAAAGAACGATTATGTTAAATTTTATATTTGGAGAGAGAATTACATTCAGTGCTAAACACTCCATATTCACATGAGTTTCAAGCTGCAGACATTTCAGATTTTCCCTTATATTGATAAAACACCATCACCTCTTCTATTCACCCGGTCCCTTCTATAACGATGATATCCCAGTATGTTAATTAGATCAGTAAGAACATTATGATTCAGCTAAGTCTCAAAAATACAGAAGAAATCCAAATTTGATTCAAAAAGTAAATTCTGTATCTGATAAATATTTGGTAAAACACTTCTTACGTTTATATGTCCTCCCAGTATTCCTTTTGGTTTATCTTGAGAATTCTAAATAACTTTAGCATGATTCACAGTTTGAGAGAGTCTTACTTACTTTGTTTTAACACTGCATGATTTCCCAAGCCCACTTTCCTTTTTGTTCTCGCCAAACTCTGTTGACTCTCATTCGCTGTCACAGCAATTTATATCAAGTAAATTTGCAAAAGTCAATCGCTGTGAAAAGTAGATGTGATTCTGAATGACATGTGATTCTGAATGATTTCTGAACTGGAGGATTTTTGAGCTGCTTATTAACTTGTTTTTATTATTATTTTATACTTATTAATTTATTTAATTAATTTATTTTATTTATTTGTTTATTATTTATTATTTTCTTAATTTCATTTATTTTTATACGATTTATTGTTTCACTTCCAAAACAAAAATTATGTCTGCGTACACCTTAATAACATCTTTAAATTGGTCCATGTTGGTGTTTCGTCAGAATCCAGTCTTCTAAAAGAGTATATAGGGGCCAATAAAATGCCAGTGAGTTGGCAGCATCAGCATGCACAGCTGGCGCTACTTACAATCAATCTTGTAATATAAGTTACAGGGGTGTAATTAATTACCTTGCCCATCTGAAGAACTGGATGATAAGGTTATAACCTTCCCACGGTGCTGCCAGCCACCGCATCATGGTGAGCAAAGATGGCAGCCAGGTAAACCTTTAGTGTGGAGGGCTACAGCAGCCTGTGCTCCAACCTATCCTGAAGGAAAGAAAGCACAATGCTGATTTGGCAAGTTCGGGGGTTTTCTCGGCGAGAACCACACCACTCGTGAATACACTCCACTCCATGCGGTTGATATAAGCCAACGTCACTGTCTATCCTGACCAGCACGTGTTGTCCCTCTAGCACCGGTAAAAGACGGCTCAGAGCGAGAAACACTGCCAACAGCTCCTGGCAATTGATATTCCAATGCAACTGGGTTCCTATCCACAGGCCCGCGGCTGCATGCCCACAACACATGGCCCCCCAGTCCACGCTGGAAGCATCTGTCGAGATGACAATATACCTGGCCTCTGAAAAGATTTCAAGGGGACCACTATTTTCCTGTCGAACTCTCTCAGACAGTTTAGCATCAGCTCAATGCGCTCTCCCGAGAGACGTGCTATCATTGTGACCGAGTCCAACTTCAACCCGAAAAAGAGTTGCTCTGCGTGGGGGCGAGTTTGATCTTTTCTCGGTTGACCTGAAACCCCAATAGGTGAGGTTGCCGAGCACCCTGTCCCTGTGCATAATCAATTGCTCCCATGAGTGGGCCCTAAGTGGACGACTTTGTACTGTCAGGCTCGGTTTTGATTGCAAACCGCAGAAACTGACGGCAGCGTGGAAGTATGGAGACATGAAAGTACGTGTCCTTCAGGTTTATTGCTGCAAACCAATCCTGAGGACGAACACGAACACATTGGAGGAAATGCTTCTGTGTAAGCATTCTGAACAACAGCTTAAGAAAACAGCGGTTCAAAATGCGCAAATCTAGGATTGGCTGTAGTCCACCACTCTTTTTGGATACGATGAAGTATCCAAATCGGTTGGAGGGACCATCTCTATTGCATCCTTTGCCAGAAGGACAGCAATCTCCTCTCGGAAGACAGGGGCAGACACAGGGATGATAATGGTGAAATACACACCGGTGAACTTGGGGGGCCATTGCATGAATTGAATCGAATAGCTGAGTCTGATCGTGCAAATGAGTCATCGCGATGGGCTGGCCTGTACTATCCAGGCAGGCAGAGCCCTCACTAATGGCTTCATCGGTATGATCGCTGACACACCAGCGGTGGGGCAGCACGGAGTGGGAAGGCTGTTTCAGGGAGCTCTGGGATCCCGCAGAAGAGCAGGAGGTGAGACACTCACTCTCGCCTCGCACCCAGGCTGCGGAGGATTCAATTCAATTCACCTTTATTTGTATAGCGCTTTTACATTTACATTTACATTTAGTCATTTAGCAGACACTTTTATCCAAAGCGACTTACAAATGAGGACAAGGAAGCAATTTACACAACTATAAGAGCAGCAGTGAACAAGCGCTATAGACAAGTTTCAGGCGTGTAAAAGTCTAAGAAGCAAAACATTAGGAAAATTTTTTTTTTTTTTTTTTTTTTTTTTTTTTTTTTAGAGAGAGAGAGAGAGAGAGAGAAAGAGGGCTCAGTTAGTGGTATAGCCAGAGAGGCAATTGCAGATTAGGAGGAAAAGTGGAGACTAAACAGTTGCGTTTTTAGTCGTTTCTTGAAGACAGCAAGTGACTCGGCTGTTCTGATGTAGTTAGGGAGTTCATTCCACCAACTGGGCAGATTGAATGTGAGAGTTCGGGAAAGTGATTTCTTCCCTCTTTGGGATGGAACAACGAGGCGACGTTCATTCACAGAACGCAAGTTTCTGGAGGGCACATATATCTGCAGAAGTGAGAGCAGATACGAAGGAGCACAGCTAGAGGTCACTTTGTAAGCAAACATCAGAGCTTTGAATTTGATGCGGGCAGCAACTGGAAGCCAGTGCAAACGGGTGAGTAGCGGAGTGATATGTGCTCTTTTGGGTTCATCAAAGACCACTCGTGCTGCTGCGTTCTGAAGCAGCTGAAGAGGTTTGATAGAACTAGCTGGTAGTCCGGCTAGCAGAGAGTTGCAATAGTCCAGTTTGGAGAGGACAAGAGCTTGAACAATGAGTTGAGCTGTATGTTCAGATAGGAAGGGTCGGACCTTTCTGATGTTGTAGAGTGCGAATCTGCAAGATCGGGCAGTTCTAGAAATGTGGTCAGAGAAGTTCAGTTGGTCATCAATCGTAACTCCAAGGCTTTTTACCATTTTGGATGCAGTGATGGTTGCTCCATCCATCTGGATTGAAAAGTTATGGTGAAGAGTCGGGTTGGCAGAAACTTCAAGCATTTCCGTTTTCATGAGGTTAAGCTGGAGATGATGATCTTTCATCCAGAGTGAAATGTCTGACAGGCAGGCTGAAATGCGAGCTGGAACCGAGGGATCATCAGGGTAGAAAGAGAGGTATAGCTGGGTGTCATCAGCATAGCAGTGGTAGGAAAAACCATGTTTCTGGATGACTGTTCCTAAAGATGCCGTGTAGATAGAGAAGAGAAGTGGTCCAAGCACAGAGCCCTGAGGTACCCCAGTGTATAGATGCTGTAGGTTGGACACCTCTCCCCTCCACGACACCCTGAATGACCTGTCCGAGAGGTAGGAACTGAACCATTGAATAACAGTGCCTGTGACGCCCAGTGACTCAAGCGTAGATAGCAGGATCTGGTGGTTTACAGTGTCAAAAGCAGCTGATAAATCCAGGAAGATGAGGACAGATGATTTAGAGTCTGCTTTAGCCAGTCTGAGGTCCTCCATGACCGAGAGCAGGGCAGTCTCAGTTGAGTGGCCTTTCTTAAAGCCAGATTGCTTGTTGTCCATGAGGTTGTTTTGAGTAAGAAAGTCTAGGACTTGATGGAACACTACTTTCTCCAAAATCTTGGCCATGAATGGAAGCAGGGATACCGGTCGGTAGTTTTCAAGTAGCGTTTGATCCAGGTTGGGTTTCTTTAGCAGAGGGGTTACCCTAGCCTGCTTAAATGAAGTAGGGAATAGGCCAGAGTCAAGAGATGTGTTAATTATGTGAGTCAGTGTTGGTATGACTGCAGGAGAAATGGCTTGCAGGAGATGAGAGGGAATGGGATCTAGCGGACAGGTGGTTGCATGGCTTGATAGCCCGAGATTGGACACCTCAGACTCAGAGAGCTGGGAGAAAGAGGTGAGTGTGTGTGGTGTTGGTGGTGTATCTTGCGTGTTTGTTGTAGGTGCAGCAAATTGAGCACTGATTTTTGCAGTTTTGGTGCAAAAGAATGTAGCAAAGTCATCAGTAGTGAGTGTGGAGGATGCGGGTGGAGGAGGAGGGTGAAGGAGGGAGGAAAATGTTTTAAAAAGCAAGCGAGGATTGGTGGCACTGTTGACTTTCTGACGGAAGTATGTCTGCTTTGCAGAAGTAACCTCAGTTGAGAAAGAAGACAGAAGAGTTTGGTATGTTATGAGCTGTTCAGGATTTTTTGTTTTTCGCCAGCTTCTCTCAGCAGCCCGAAGTTTTGAGCGATGCTCACGGAGAACATCAGAGAGCCAGGGTGCAGGAGGACTGGCTCGGGTTGGTCTGGATGTCAGAGGGCATAGTCTGTCTAGACATGATGTTAGCGTGGAGCAGAGTGTATCAGTTGCACTGTTCGTATCAAGTGCAGAGAGTTTGGAAGATGGAGGAAGAGAGTTAGAAACAATGGTGGATAGTCTGTTGGGTGAGAGAGAGCGTAGGTTTCTGCGAAAGGCAACTAGAGTAGGTTTCTGCGAAAGGCAACTAGGAGTGTGTGGCGGCTCAGGAGTAATGTGGATGTTGAGAGAGAGAAGGAAATGATCCGATGTTTGTAGTGGAGTTACTAGTGTTTGGTCAGCGAGGCAATGTCGAGTGTAAATAAGGTCTAGTTGATTACCTGATTTGTGAGTAGCAGAGGTAGGTGCTCTTTTGAGGTCGAAAGATGCAAGCAGAGTCTTAAAGTCAGCAGCTTGAGGTCTTTCTATGTGGATGTTGAAGTCACCTAGCACCAACAAGGGAGTGTCATAATCAGAAAAAGATGAGAGAAGAACATCCAGTTCATCCAAGAAGTGACCTAATGTACCCGGTGGGCGGTAGATGACAACCACATTTATGCGAAAGGGGTGGATAATGGTGACTGCATGGAATTCAAAAGAGCTGATTTTTGGCAGGGACGGTCTCTGAGTGAATTTCCATTCTTTGGAAATCAGTAGTCCAGTCCCACCCCCTCTCCCTGTCTGACGAGGGGTGTGGGAAAGAGAGAAATTAGTAGAAAGAGCTGCATGTGTAGCAGTGTCCTCCGGTCTCAGCCAGGTTTCAGTTAGAGCCATGAGACTAAAGTCATAATGAGTGGCTATGGAGGTAATAAAATCTGCTTTGTTAACAGCAGATTGACAATTCCAGAGGCCCACAGAGAGAGAGAGTTGTGAAATAGAGGATACATGAATTGATCGAAGGTTGTGAGGGTTGCGCCTGCAGCGTACCTCCCGTGCTCTGCGAGTATTAGTAACAACAGGAATTAGTAAACACATAATAAAGTGCAAGGAAAACAATAATGAGTGCAGAGAAAAGGAAAAAAAATAAAGTAAGAAGTACTCAAGTGCTTTGTCGGTGTCTTTGCTCGGTGGAGTCGCACAGGTAGAGTCGATGGTCTTTACCCTCGTCGGTCTTCACACGAGGCTGCCGCGACCGCTGCCGCGGTGAGACTAGTCGCTTATATACACCCCCGAGCGCTTTGCTGATTGAGCTCAGGTGGACACGCCTCGAGAGTGAAAACACCCGAAACTGCAGCCGCGGGGGCGCGCGAAAAACCTCCGGCTCGGCACGCAAGCTCTTACAGTAAACAAAAGGAAACAGTGGCTAAAACTTGCTAGTACTAAACACAGATAGCTGAAAAACAATTTTAAATGTCCAACAACCAATACACAACTAGCTGAAACAAGTCTAGCTGTTCTCTAACCAAACACTAAACACAGGTAGCTGAAAACAATTTTAAATGTCCAACAACCAATACACAACCAGCTGAAACAAGTCTAAGTGTTCTCTAACCAAACACAGCAACTGAAAACAGGTCTAAATATACTTACTCGGTGTTGCTCTCGATGCTAAAGTGCTTCTCCTGCTAGCTAGACCAAATGTGTTCAAATATATAGTCTTACCTGGCGTTTGGACACGCCTCCAAAGTTACAAAACACCCGAAACTGCAGCCGCGGGGGCGCGCGAAAAACCTCCGGCTCGGCACGCAAGCTCTTACAGTAAACAAAAGGAAACAGTGGCTAAAACTTGCTAGTACTAAACACAGATAGCTGAAAAACAATTTTAAATGTCCAACAACCAATAAACAACCAGCTGAAACAAGTCTAGCTGTTCTCTAACCAAACACTAAACACAGGTAGCTGAAAACAATTTTAAATGTCCAACAACCAATACACAACCAGCTGAAACAAGTCTAAGTGTTCTCTAACCAAACACAGCAACTGAAAACAGGTCTAAATATACTTACTCGGTGTTGCTCTCGATGCTAAAGTGCTTCTCCTGCTAGCTAGACCAAATGTGTTCAAATATATAGTCTTACCTGGCATTTGGACACGCCTCCAAAGTTACAAAACACCCGAAACTGCAGCCGCGGGGGCGCGCGAAAAACCTCCGGCTCGGCACGCAAGCTCTTACAGTAAACAAAAGGAAACAGTGGCTAAAACTTGCTAGTACTAAACACAGATAGCTGAAAAACAATTTTAAATGTCCAACAACCAATACACAACCAGCTGAAACAAGTCTAAGTGTTCTCTAACCAAACACAGCAACTGAAAACAGGTCTAAATATACTTACTCGGTGTTGCTCTCGATGCTAAAGTGCTTCTCCTCTTGCTTTTACAATGTAGATTGTGTCAAAGCAGCTTCACATAAAAGGTCATAGTAAATTGGAGCAGTGTAGTTCAGTTTTTAGTGTTTAAATTCAGTTCAGTTTAGCTCAGTTCAGTGTGGTTTAAAAATCACTACTGAGAGTCCAAACACTGAGGAGCAAATCCAACGATGCGCAGCTCTACAGATCCCAAACCATGCAAGCCAGTGGCGACAACAGAGAGGGAAAAAAAACTTCATTAATTGGCGAAAGTGAAGAAAAAAAACCTTGAGAGAAACCAGACTCAGTTGGGCATGACCATTTTAATTTCTCTGCTGGCCAAACGTCTTTTGCAGAGCTGCAGTCTCAGCGGCGGAGGCTGGAAGCTGGCCTCAGCAAAGACTCGTCTGTCCCTGAGCGTCACAGGAATCAGTCTCATGTTATCCACTCCTCCATGACCACCACAGTAGCTGCTCAGGATACGGCCTGGTCCAGGATATGGAAACCTTGGGATCATCTCATCGTTGGTCTTGGATCGAATCAGTGACTGCATAATCTGAGGGCCTCGGGAAGAGTATCCCCAGGTGGAAATGGAGAATAAAGAGAATAATTAGCGGAGCTGCTGTTCATAGTGTTTATAAACAAGATGCAGAACCTGTGGGGAAACCCGCTAAGTGGTGCAGTGAGTGTATGCTTTACTAAACAGATAGGTCTTTAATGTAGTTTTGAATTGGGAGAGTGTGTCTGAGCCTCGAACGTTATCAGGAAGGCTATTCCAGAGTTTAGGAGCTATAAATGAGAAGGCTCGACCTCCTCTACTCGACTTAGCTATTCTAGGTACTACCAGAAGCCCTGAGTTTTGAGATCTTAAAGAGAGAGTTGGATTGTAGCGAGACAAAAGATTGGTTAGATAAACAGGAGCTTTATATGTAAGAAGCAATATTTTAAATTCAATACAAAACTTAACAGGCAGCCAGTGTAAGGAGGATAAAATTGGGGTGATGTGATCAAATTTTCTAGACCTGGTAAGAACTCTGGCAGCTGCATTTTGTACTAATTGAAGTTTATTAGTACAGGATGCTGGGCAGCCAGCAAACAGTGCATTACAGTAGTCCAGCCTAGAAGTCATAAAAGCATGAACTAGCTTTTCTGCATCTGAGATGGATAGCATACTTCGTAACTTAGCAATATTTCTCAGAGGAAAGAAAGAAGTTTTTGTGACATGGGTTATATGATTTTTAAAAGTTAAATTGCTGTCTAATATGACACCCAGATCTTTTATAGTAGAGCTAACGCTAACTTTGTATCCCTGTAATTGTAGGTCGAGTTGTGAGATCTGCTGTGTACAGGATTTAGGCCCAATAAGTAATAATTCTGTTTTGTCTGAGTTTAAGAGAAGATAATTGTTGGTCATCCAGTCTTTAACATCTTTAATACACTCAGTTAGCTTGGACAGTTTCGACATCTCATCAGGTTTAGTTGAAATATATAATTGAGTATCATCTGCATAGCAGTGAAAGCTGATCCCATGTCTTCTAATAATGTCTCCCAGGGGTAGCATGTATATTGTAAACAGCAAAGGGCCTAAAACTGATCCTTGAGGCACCCGTATTTTACTGGGCTGACTTGTGAAGGTTGTCCATTAATATTAACAAACTGGTACCGGTCAGCTAAGTATGACTTAAACCATTGTAGAGCCTGTCCCTGAACACCTGTAGAATTTAAGCGATTTATGAGGATACCGTGGTCAATGGTGTCAAATGCCGCATTAAGATCGAGTAAAACTAATAGCGAGATGCACCCTTGGTCAGCAGCTAAGAGTAAATCGTGGGTTATTTTCACTAATGCAGTTTCTGTACTGTGATGAGCTCTGAAACCTGACTGAAGCACTTCAAAAACATTGTTCATCTGCAGAAAGGAGCATAATTGAGCAGAAACAACTTTTTCTAGCATTTTAGACATAAACGTAAGATTTGAAATAGGCTTATAATTAGCTTGCTGGGGTTCAGTTTTGGTTTCTTAATAATAGGTTTAATAACAGCTAACTTGTAAGGATTTGGAACATGGCCTAAAGATAAAGAAGAGTTGATAATGTTAAGAAGAGGTTCTCCTATAACAGGTAGCAATTCTTTCAGTAATTTTGTTGGAATTGGGTCCAACATACACATAGCTGTTTTAGAACTATTTATAATTTTATCTAGCTCTTCCTGTTCTATGATTTTGAAGCACTGTAGGTTATTTTGATTCGGTGGGATGTTTACTGGATCTGAAGTATAAGGCGGTGCAGAAAGTTTAATATCTCCTATTTTCTGTCTAAAGCCTTCTATTTTATCACTGAAAAAATTCATGAAGTCATCACTACTAATTTGCGGTGGAACATTTTGTTCCAAAGATGACTGATTATTTGTTAATTTAGCAATGGTGTTAAATAAGAATCTAGGATTGTTATGATTATTTTCTATCAGTTTGCGGAGGTGCTCAGCCCTGGCAGATTTTAGAGCCCTCCTTTAGCTGGACATACTGACTTTGTACGCAATTCTAAAAACTTCTAAATTAGTTTTTATCCATTTACGTTCCAGGGCACGGGTTGCTGTTTTGAGAGCGTGGGTATGACTATTATACAATGGTGTAGTTTTATTCTCTCTAGCCTTTTTTAGTTTGATGGGTACCACAGTATTTAGAGTGCTAGTAAAGATGGCATCCATACTGCTGGTTACTACATCAAGGTCATTTGCGTTTGCGGGTGCATTTCGAAATAGAGTAAGATCAGGTAGGTTATTTATAAATTCATCTTTGGTGGATAGAACAATAGTTCTACTAGGACGATATATCGGAGCGGATCTGCTAATTTCAGGTAAACACAGCTTATAAAGTAAGAGGTAGTGGTCTGTAATATCATCACTTTGTGGTATAATGTCTACATCAATGACCTCAATTCCATAAGACAGAATTAAATCTAGTGTATGCTTTAAGCGATGGGTTGGACCAATAACATTTTGCTTTATACCTAGTGAATGTAGTAAGTCCATAAACGCAAGCCCTAATGTGTCGTTAGCGTCATCTATGTGGATGTTAAAGTCTCATACAATTAGTATTTTATCAGTTTTAACTAGTAAGTCAGAGATAAAATCAGAAAACTCTTTTAGAAAATTGACATAGGGTCTTGGGGGTCTAAATATGGTGATTAGAGCGAGAGATAACATAGGTTTTTGCATAGTGTCCGGAGGCATAACATTAAGCACTAATACTTCAAAGGAGCTAAACATAAGTCCGTTTCTCTGATTAATATTAAGAATATCACTAAAGATTAATGCAACTCCACCACCACGACCAGTTTGACGAGCCTCATGTTTATATAAGAATCCTGTAGGAGTTGCTTCATTTAAACTAATATAGTCATTTTGTTTCAGCCAGGTTTCAGTGAGACAGAGTGCATTAAGATTGTTATCTGTTATTATTTAATTTATGATAAGTGCTTTAGGTGCTAGTGACCTGATATTTAGGAGACCAAGCTTTATGAAATTTGTATTTTCACTTTTTAGTGGTTTTTCTGGTTTAATTCTTAATAGATAATTTCTGGAGCACACGAATAATATGAGGAACAGACAGTCTCTATGGGGTTAGCCAGATATGCATTACTGATATTTATGTGGGACGAAAAGGAGTCTGTATGGCTAAATTGTGAATTTTTTGGACTGCACTGGTAGGTTACCATAGCATGCAGGGCAGAAGCAGCTGGCCTGCAGCTCTGTAGGCTCTGGCTCCGAGGGAGGCAGATAACTTACAGGCTTGACCCCCTCCACGTGGACAAAGGTTGACCGCAATGGCACGCTCGACCTGTGGGATCCTCTCATACTCCCTGGCTGCTCCGCCGTCAACGGTGGTGAGTGCGGAGGCGCATGCAGATCAGGCAGAAAAAGGTGCCCTCCAAGACTGCGAGAGCCTACTGTGCACCTTCAGGAATCCTGATTTTCTTAGTATCCTCCACGTAACACTCATCTAGTCGGTCTGGCCGCAGGGCTGGGGGATGAAACATCTCCAGACCCACGGCCAAAGCAGCCCGGGAAAGCAAAGCTAACATGTCTGCTTCGGGATCTGCCGCAGCGCTCTCCACCCCAGAGGGGGGAGCAGGTCCGGATCCTCATCAGACAGTGAAACCCCATCCTCCGATGAAGCGGTGGACATCTGGTCCTTGGTGTCATCGAGCGAAAGAGCGACCCTCTGGTTTGAGAGATCGCCAGGGGCGGTGAATTTACTCCCACTGGAACCCTCAGATCTGCCCAAGTGCCAGCCACAGTGCACGGGACAGCTGGGGTGGGTCACAGTGATGGCATGCACTGCCTGCGAGCAACATCCGGGGACAGGAAACCACTGCATCCAGAAACGCATGGTCGGAGCAAGATCTTGAAAAGGATGTATTGCACAACCATACTGCTCTTTTAGGGAACAATACAAACTGCTCTGGAGGACTAGACACAAATAACACCAGGCAAGGGAGAAATCCAGCTCGACAGTCTGCTGGCATGTATCACACTCTGGAAAAGCAGCCCACTTTCTCGTTCTCTCTCTCTCTGTAGTTACAGCTGGAGAAACCCTCATTGACACTCTTAGAAGCTTCGTTGAAAGGATCTGAAGCAAAAAGGATGCCTCAGCTTGGCACGTGCAGCACTTATATTACAAGATTGATTGTAAGTAGCGCCAGCTGTGAATTGCTGACTATGCCAACTCATTGGCATTTTATTGGCCCATTTATATACTCTTTCAGATGATTGGATTCTGACGAAATCCACATAGCATTGAAGTTTCTCTCCTAAAGGGGAACTGTGTCCATTCCAAGCGTAAGCCTGAACCTGTATGCATTTTAAGGGATACTGGTGCAAACCTTTCCATTGTTTTGGATAGAGTTTTTTCAGAGGAAACTGCCACTGGTAGCGTGGTTTTAGTGTGCGGCTTTGAGATGGGAGTTGCTGATGTTCCGTTGCATAAAATCAATCTACTGTCTGAATTAGTGAGTGGTGACGTGATCGTCGATGTTCGTTCTTCTCTTCCCATTGCGAATGTAACATTCATTCTAGGCAATGATCTTGTGGGAGGTAGTGTATGGTGTGAAGTTTTTTTTTATTTTATTGAATTTTGTGTCACCTGAATTTGTTCATTTACCACTCACTGGTGCTTATGACGCTTACATATCCGGATGTCTTTGCTGCATGCGTGCTTATTCATTCCATTACTAAATCTGCTGAGATTTCTGATAACGTGGATTTATGTGACACAATCATTGCAAATCCTGACACTATTGATTTGTTCTTTGCAAAGGCAAAACTGACTCCTGTGAGTGCTGATAAGGATGCTATAGACTGTGCTGATTTGTCTTTGTGTCCTGAGAAGTTAATTGACGCTCAAAAATCAGATTCTACTCTTGCCTCGCTTTTAGAATTAGTTCAACCAGAGCAGGAGAATATCTGTGTGCCTCATATGTATTTTATTTAGAACGGAATTTTGATGAGAAAGTGGGTATCCCCAAAATTTTCTGAAGACTGGAATGTAGTAGACCAAATCATAATTCCAGTAGTTTATCGAGACATAATTTTAGACTTTGCACACACCGGTTCAGCTGGTCATTAAGGTATTTTAAAAACATATGATTGGATTTTGCAAATTTTTATTGGCCTGGCTTAAAGCGGGATGTTGCACAATTTTGTAAGACTTGTCAGGTTTGTCAAGTTGTTGGGAAACCTAATTAAAGTATCCAACCTGCACCACTTTACCCAATTCTGATTGTTTCTGGACCATTTGAACACATTTTAATTGACTGTGTAGGACCTCATCCATATTCAAAATCTGGCTGTAAGTATCTTTTAACGATTATGTGCACGATTACACAATTCCTTGAGGCAATTCCTTTGCGTTGTGTAACTACTAGAGCGATCACCAAAGCACTAGTTCAGTTTTTTGTGGACTTTGGTTTGCCTAAAGTTCTTTAGAGTGATCAAGGAACGAATTTTACATCTCAAACGTTTTCTCAAGTACTTAAACAACTCGGCATAAAACATAACGTCTCCAACATGTATCACCCAGAAAGTCAAGGCTTTGAAGAGGTTTCATCAGACTTTAAAGTCTATGTTGTGCATGTACTGCTTTGAGCTCAAGAGAGATAGGGAGGAAGGAATTCCGTGGTTGCTTTTCGCTTCACGAGAGGTGATTCAAGAATCACTGGGGTTTAGCCCTGCAGAACTTGTTTTGGGCACAATTTGCTTGGTCCTCTGGCCGTATTGAAAGAGAAGTGGCTCTCTGATTCAAAAAGCACCACTTTTCATTTGTCACAGTTTCGTATACATTTATACAGAGTTTATGAATTGGCAAGGTCAAATCATAAAAAGCACAAGATATTATGAAAAATTGGTTCAATAAAAAAGCAAGGAAACTAATTTTTAGCACTGGTAACAAAGTTTTGTTGTTATTGCCAGTGTCTAATGGGTCGTTGCAAGCTCGTTATAGTGGCACATATGTGATCAAAAAGAAATTGTCGGATCTAGATTACATCATCCATGCGCCCGAACGTCGAAAAAGTTTGAGAATTTGTCATGTAAACATGATTGAACCCTATTATGAAAGAACGTCAGATACTGGAAAAGTTTAAATCGTCGTAAAATTACCTGTTGAAGAGTCTCTATCTGTGGGTGTGTTTACATTTAAACCAGTCGAGGAAAGACACGTAAAACCATCTAGATGTACAGTTGAAGGTAGGTTGAAAAATTCTGAGATGCTCACAAATTTGACTAGCCAGCTACTGCACTTGTCTCAAACTGAGAAAGCAGAAGTCATTTGGTTAGTGCGAAGTTTCCCAATGTTGTTCAGTGATATTCTTGGTTTAACCTCAGTTATTGAGCATAATAGTGATGTCGATTTCACTTAGTCGATAATGCAACATCCATATAGTGTTAATCCACTTAAAAGGTAATTTCTGCAAAAAGATGTTGAGTACATGTTGGAAAATCACATCGCTGAGTCCAGTAACAGTCTATGCATTTCAACGTGTTTGCTGGTAGAAAAATCTGATGGCACATTTAGATTTTGCACGGATTATCGACGCGTAAACGCTGTGACTAAAAGTGATTGTTATCCTTTGCCAAGAATAGATGATTGTGTGGATTGTGTAGGCTCTGCTGTCTAAAAACTGTGTTTCAACTTGTATTTCAAAACTCAATCTGTTAAAGGGATACTGGCAGGTGCCATTAACAGCGTGTGCAAAGTAAATATCAGCATTTGTCACCCCTAATGCTTTTCTTAATTATAGGGTGATGGCGTTCGGGATTGAAAAACGCTCCAAGCTTTTTCCAATTGCTTGTTAACACCATGTTGTCTGGTGCGCCCAATTGCAAAGTGTATTTGGATGATGTGATTTTATATAGCTCCACATGGCAAGAACACATGATTTTACTCCAGCAAGTTTTTAATCGACTGGCATAGGCTAAGCTTACTGTTAACCTGGCCAAATGTGAATTTGGTAAAGCCACTATTGATGACCTGGGAAAAGTAATTGGTAATGGTGAAGTGTGCCCAGTTGCTGCTAAGGTGACAGCCATTTGTGACTTTTCCCCTCCGAAGAGCCTTAAGCATTTATGTCTCTTTTTAGGTATGGTAGGTTCGTTTTGCAAGAACTTCGCTACAGTTGTTTCTCCTTTAACTGACCTCTTGAGTCTGAAGATTCCATTTGAGTGGTCCGATGCATGCCAATGTGCATTCAAGAATATAAAATCTTCATTGATTTCAGCTTCAGTGTTGGCTGTGCATAAAAATTGTAAGTAATTTAGTCTTGCGGTGGATGCAAGCAATGTTGCTGCAGGAACTGTCCTCCAGCAAAGAGGTGCTAATGAAGTGGAACACTACAATAACACACTATTTTTCAAAAAAGTTTACTTCTGGTTTACTTCTGCTCAGTGGAAGTATTCTACTATTGAAAAGGAGGCTTTAGTGATACACTTTCAACACTTTAAAGTTTACCTGTCCAATTGTCAACCAATTGTTATATATTGTGACCATAACCCACTCACTTTCTTAAAGGGCACATAGGTTACCCCTTTTTTCATATTTAATATAAGTCTTTTGTGTCCCCAGAATGTGTCTGTAAAGTTTCAGCTCAAAACACCCATCATATTATTTATTATAGCTGTTTGAAGTGTCTATATTATAGCTGGAAAAAATTTTTTGCTGTTTTTTTGTACTGGCCCTTTAAGGCTAGTCCTCCCGTTCCCACGTGCCTGTCAGCAATCGCCGCCCTCGGCTGCCTCAGGAAGCAGATCTCACATAACGTGTGTGAGAAATACTACAGTAAGAACTTTAACAATCAGTATTTGATGCATTTTTTGTGGATTTGCAACAATGAGTCACACACAATGTCATTACAAAGATCACGCACACCCACAGCAAGGACACAAACACATAGCGCACACACATACACACACACACATAGCTCAGACACACACATAGCTCAGACACACACACACACACACACACACACACACAGCTCAGACACGAAGACACACACACACACACACACAGAGAGAGAGAGAGAGACAGCACATTAAGCTTTGCACTCGTTTTGCACGCATGTGACATGATACTGGTAATATCCACTGGTGTTGGACATCTCTTATATTAATGTACAAAATAAACCTGATTTAACGTCTACAAACCGCGATTGAAGCGTCTTCCTTTATAATTGTTCTGACACACGGCTGTGCTGATTAAGTGCATCTGAAGTGAATCGCTGTAATTCATTACACACATGCTCTGTTTTAAAACATTTTAAACTTGTAAAACTCACTCTTGATCACGTTTGATGATGAACCTAGCGAACTGAACACATCTTTTATTCCCGGCTGCTTTGCGCTCATCCTCTCTTCATTATATGATTATACACGTGACTACCGGGACATGTTAATACGTGCAGCTGTCATTCAATATTGGTGGGTGGGGGGACCGCTCTCCTACGTAAAGTTGCGGTCGATCTGAAAACAGCACCAATTGGTCCACCGTTTTTATGTTGTTAAATTTGAAAAAAAAAGAACTGGGTGTGTTTATTTCACCCCAATATGACAGTTTATACACTATACTTACACACATCTCTGTCTAAACAGCATGAAAAGTACATTTTTCACCATAGGTGCCCTTTAAATTCTTAGCATAACGCCAATCAGCGTCTTTTGCGCTGGAGTTTATTCTTGCAGCCTCACATGCTTGACATTAAGCATGTCAGAGGTTGTGGGTAAAGTGCATGACATTGTGTTCGGGAAAATGTGTTTGAAAATGGCATATTTTGGTGGTGATGACCAAAAATGTGAACACTTTTAGGGGAAGATGTTACATGTCCATGTATTTTATTTATTTTTGTTACTTTTTCGCCCTCTAGAGCTTTGTTGTTGTCTGTGTGTTGATTAAGTAGGTTTCGATATAAGGCGATATAAGGATTCATGCTGCAGTGTTTCAGTGACAGGGACTTGAGCGGCCATCCAGATGCGGAGTTGTGCTCCTTTTGTGTTCAGCTTTTGTTCTTTTGTGTTTCCTCACCACACTTCGTTATTTTGTAACGAATAAACCCCTAGACCGATCCATTTGTGTTTTCCTTTTTTCCTTTTACGGCTTTGGCTGTACCAAATAATAATAAAAACTTTGCATTTACTTGTATCGCTGACCCTGCCTTCTTCTTCTAAACAAACCTTTACTACAAGTGTAATATCAGACTCTTCATCGCAGCTATTGCAGTCGCTCTCTAGAATCTGAATCCACCAGCTGCTCTCGCCGTACTTTGATGCCACCTGACAGTGAAGAATAAATTTACTTAAATAGAGCTGATAAAACCCCTACAAATATTCTCAAATAGATTCATTCCTACAGCACAAACAAACATTTCAATTAAAATGTCTTTATTAGGGACCGAACACCGAGTGCGTAAGCTCTATTGGAATTGCTCCATTTCTTCTTCTTCTTCTTCTGCTTTTTCTCCAGAATGAATCGCGATTTTAAGGGGCTAAACTTGCCCAAAAACTCACGAAACTTTCCAAACACCCCAGAAGTGGAAATGAACGAATTAGTTTTCGGAATTGGGCGTGGCAAAATGACTCCATAGCGCCACCTATGCACATTTGACTGGCCACAGAGCTACGATTCACACACGTGCACGAAAATTGGCACACACGTCAAACATGCCAATATCTACAAAAAAGTCTCCTGGTGTGAAATCTCAACCCCAAGAGGAAGATAATTTGAACTTCCTGCTGAAAAATCAGTTTTTGTCATTTTCAGGTGTTTTATTTAAACAAACTCCTCCTAGGGATTTTATCCGATCAACACCAAAATTTGGGTTTTGTCATGTAAGGGCCTTGGAGATGGTAAATTGCGAAGATCTAGAGTTTGCGTCGAAGGGTGTGTCCGTGGCAGCCTTGCAAACTCTGCCGATTCGCCACAAAACAGGAAGTTGTTATAACTCAGGCATGCATTGTCCAATCTGCCTCAAAATTCACGTTTGATAAAAGTCCTGACCTGAACACGTTTACATGCCAATATCCAGATACAGTTATAGCGCCACCTGCTGGCTACAGGAAATGACGTTTTACAATGTAACAAACTCCTACAAATTATATCGTATCAGCACCAAATTTGGGTGGTGTTATCTGAAAGCGCTGATGATGCTAAATTGTGAAGATCTAGAGTTTTCCGTGGCGTGGCGGCATGACAAACCTCAGTGTTTCGCTATGGAAGAAGTACTTAAACCTCAGCCACACAATGTCCGATCTGCCTGAAAATTCACATGTTCGGTAAGATTCCTCTCCTGAAGATATCTACATGCCAATATTGAATCTCAGTCATAGCGCTACCTGCTTGCATAAGGTAGTTTGGCTTATAACTCAGCCAAACAATGTCTGACCTGCCTGAAAATTTGCATGTTCCAAAAGATTCCTCTCCAGAAGGCATCTACCTGCCAACATTGAGTCACAGTTATAGTGCCACCTGCTGACAGAAGGAAGTTTGGCATAAATCTGATTTTTTCAGATTTTTTTAATATATCAGCTTAAATCATTATTGTTCGCTGTTCTTTGTCATCCTGAGGCCAGCTGGACGTGGCGAGCCTGGGTGCAAGGTCCCTTTCATCGCTGCTTCCAGCTTTAATTGATTTTTATTTTTGCTTTTGTGATTTCCAGAAACTCTCTGAAGCTGATTTCAGTCTGTGAGCTGTTGATTATTTATTTCACAGAGATTCAGACAGTATTCAGACATTTTACATATTTAAATAAAAAATATATGTATCTAATTTGACATTGTCTCCTGAAGGCCTGATCTTAATAAACCGTGTTTGTAAAAGACACTTTATGAAAATCAGTTTGACCAAATATTAGAAATAATTGATGTGACAATACAAAACAACATTTGAAATAAAAACTGCAAAAAGCAGAGATGCATGTGTACACACACACACACACAGAGAGAGAGAGAGAGAGAGAGAGGAGACTACAAATCATTACAATGTTACTGACTGATCCTGCAGAACAGATGATTATAGGTAAATTTTTCCTCAGTCTTCAGCACAGTTTCACTGATGATCCAGAATAAACCCAAAACCCAGGATAGAGCGGCTCAGTGAATGTGGTCTTGACTGAGTGGATGAGTCTCATTGTGTCTTTATAGATATTGTAGAAGACCAGAGTTCCTGCACTGTGATTCACAAACACTCCTATTCTACTGCTGATCGACTTTAATGGGAGACGAGTGTGTGTGTTATTGTGTCTGAATGAGAAACTGGAGGAAGAGCAGAGCAAACTCCAGGACTGAGCATTAGATCCAAATGCACACTCAACACCTCTTCCCCTCCTCCTGATGCTCTTGTATGACACTGATATACACACATGACTTCCATTCCAGTCAATCTCCCAGTAACAGCATCCACACACACTCTCTCTGCACAACACCTGAGGATCATAATCAAATCTGTCTGGATGATCAGGGTACGACTGTTTCTCCCACACACACTCCACCTTTCTGTTCTCCTCAGACAGAATGAGTTCAGTGTTTGCTGTGTTTGGATCCAGTGTGAGAGAACAGACCCCTAAACACAAGAAGAGACACATTTATAACACAACAGCTGTGCGTGTCTGTGTGTGTGAGAGAATGTGTGTTTTAGTGTGTGTGTGAGAGAGCGTCTGTGAGTTGGTGTTTGTTTGTGTGCGTGTGTGTCTATGAAAGTATGTGTGTGTGAGAGAGAGACAGCATGTGTGTGTGAAAAAGAAAAGAAGAATGTGCCTGTGAGTGTGTCTGAATGAGATAATGTGTTTGTGTGTGGGTGTGTAGACATACATTTGCATGGTCCAGCTATAATCCTTTTTTCTCCTCCATGATCCAGACTGTCAACACAGATTGACATTCAGTCAGTAAACAAACACTGCACACACTTTATTTTTCAGCAGATGTGCAGTCAGAATTATTCTGATCAAACATCACTCATTATGCAGATTCATTACAATAAGACATTTACAGTGTCTGCTGAATGCTGGATTCCGATTGGCTGATCAACAATTAATGATATCAATGCATTAATAACTGCATTAAACAACATTAGTGTGTTTGTAGCTGTAAAATCAGCTTTTGAATGAGACACAGAGGTTTTTGATCTGTGGAAATAGAAAACAGAATATATACTAGGGATAATTTGATTACGATAACTATCACAATATATATTTTTTCGATAAAATGATAATAACAGTTCAAGAAGTTCTGCGTAATGCTGCACAGGCATTTTGCAGCCTGCAACACTAGATGCCACACATAGTATTAGTTTACAGCCATACAGTGTCAGTTGCACTTGGAGGAGCAAGAGAATGAGCGACAGTAAAGAAAATTATTCAAATGATGCATCATCCATGACTAGCTCGGAGGTCACAGTCCCAGTTATTGTTGACAAAAACGGGCACTCAGCATCAGCACAACTACCCAGCAGAGTCTCATGTCATCATTTTTAAAAGCCGTGCCTTATGAGAAAAAGATTAAAGGACAGCTATATGACAGACCACAAAATCTCAAAAACACTTGATGCTTTCTGTAAACTACTGGGTACTTTATTTAAGGGTATTCGTTGCAACATTGATAGGGTCTGTTGTTGTCAAGCTTGTTAATTAAAGATATTGTCTTTAAAATCTGTAATAGCCTACCATTATTGTCCCTCATCAGCGGTAAAATAACCAGCCTTTATATATAATGTATTATATCTCCAGAACACTTCGCTCTATCTGACTAGTAAGTAAAAATTCACAAAATTCGCAATTTAGCCACATAGACTCCACATAGACTCCTATTCCTCCCACATAAATATCAGTAATGCATACCTAGCTAACCACATAGAGACTGTGTCTGTTCCTCGTATTATTAGATCAAGAAACAAACGTACTGTGTGCTCCAGAAATAATCTATTAAGAATTAAACCAGAAAAAAACACTAAAAAGTGAAAATACAAATTTCATGAAGCTTGGTCTCCTAAACATCAGGTCACTAGCACCTAAAGCACTTATCATAAATGAAATAATAACAGATAACAATCTTAATGCACTCTGTCTCACTGAAACCTGGCTGAAACAAAATGACTATATTAGTTTAAATGAGGCAACTCCTCCAGGATTCTTATATAAGCATGAGGCTCGTCAAACTGGTCGTGGTGGTGGAGTCGCGTCAATCTTTAGTGATATTCTTAATGTTAATCAGAGAAACGGACTTATATTTAGCTCCTTTGAAGTACTAGCACTTAATGTTGTCCTTCCAAACACTATGCAAAAACCTTTGTTATCTCTCGCTCTAATCACCATATATAGACCCCCAGGACCCTATGTCAATTTTCTAAAAGAATTTTCTGATTTTATCTCTGACTTACTAGTTAAAACTGATAAAATACTAATTGTAGGAGACTTTAACATCCACATAGATGACGCTAACGACACATTAGGGCTCACGTTTACGGACTTGCTGGTCTCACTAGGAATAAAGCAAAATGTTATTGGTCCAACCCATCGCCTAAAGCATACACTAGATCTAATTCTGTCTTATGGAATTGAGGTCATTGATGTAGACATTATACCACAAAGTGATGATATTACAGACCACTACCTCTTACTATATAAGCTGTGTTTACCTGAAATTAGCAGATCCGCTCCGATATATCGTCCTAGTAGAACTATTGTTCCGTCCACTAAAGATGAATTTATAAATAACTTACCTGATCTTTCTCTACTTCGAAATGCACCCGCAAACGCAAATGACCTTGATGTAGTAACCAGCAGTATGGATGCCATCTTTACTAGCACTCTAAATACCGTGGCACCCATCAAACTAAAAAAGGCTAGAGAGAATAAATCTATACCGTGGTATAATAGTCATACCCGCGCTCTCAAAACAGCAACCCGTGCCCTGGAACGTAAATGGAAAAAAACTAATTTAGAAGTTTTTAGAATTGCATACAAAGACAGTATGTCCAGCTATAGGAGGGCTTTAAAATCTGCCAGGGCTGAGCACCTCCGCAAACTGATAGAAAATAATCATAACAATCCTAGATTCTTATTTAACACCATTGCTAAATTAACAAATAATCGGTCATCTTTGGAACAAAACGTTCCACCGCAAATTAGTAGTGATGACTTCATGAACTTTTTCAGTGATAAAATTGAAGGCTTTAGACAGAAAATAGGAGATATTAAACTTTCTGCACCGCCTTATACTTCAGATCCAGTAAACACGTCTCTGAATCTAAATAACCTACAGTGCTTTAAAATCATAAAACAGGAAGAGCTAGACAAAATTATAAATAGCTCTAAATCAGCTACGTGTATATTGGACCCAATTCCAACAAAGTTACTTAAAGAATTGCTACCTGTTATAGGAGAACCTCTTCTTAACATTATCAACTCTTCTTTATCTTTAGGCCATGTTCCAAATCCTTACAAGTTAGCTGTTATTAAACCTATTATTAAGAAACCACAACTGGAACCCAGCAACTTAGCTAATTATAGGCCTATTTCAAACCTTCCATTTATATCTAAAATACTAGAAAAAGTTGTTTCTGCTCAATTATGCTCCTTTCTGCAGACCAACAATGTTTTTGAAGTGTTTCAGTCAGGTTTCAGAGCTCATCACAGTACAGAAACTGCATTAGTGAAAATAACCAACGATTTACTCTTAGCTGCTGACCAAGGGTGCATCTCGCTATTAGTTCTACTCGATCTTAGTGCGGCATTTGACACCATTGACCATGGTATCCTTATTAATCGCTTAAAGTCTACAGGTGTCCAGGGACATGCCCTACAATGGTTTAAGTCATACTTATCTGACCGTTACCAGTTTGTGAATATTAATGGACAGCCTTCACAAATCAGCCCAGTAAAATACGGGGTGCCTCAAGGATCAGTTTTAGGCCCTTTGCTGTTTACAATATACATGCTACCCCTGGGAGACATTATTAGAAGACATGGTATCAGCTTTCACTGCTATGCAGATGATACTCAATTATATATTTCAACTAAACCTGACGAGACGTCTAATCTGTCCAAGCTAACTGAGTGTATTAAAGATGTTAAAGACTGGATGACCAACAATTATCTTCTCTTAAACTCAGACAAAACAGAATTATTACTTATTGGGCCTAAATCCTGTACACAGCAGATCTCAAAACTCGACCTACAATTAGAGGGATACAAAGTTAGCGTTAGTTCTACTATAAAAGATCTGGGTGTCATATTAGACAGTAATTTAACTTTTAAAAATCATATATCCCATGTCACAAAAACTGCTTTCTTTCATCTGAGAAATATTGCTAAGTTACGAAGTATGCTATCCATCTCAGATGCAGAAAAGCTAGTCCATGCTTTTATGACTTCTAGGCTGGACTACTGTAATGCACTGTTTGCTGGCTGCCCAGCATCCTCTATTAACAAACTTCAGCTAGTACAAAATGCAGCTGCCAGAGTTCTTACCAGGTCTAGAAAATTTGATCACATCACCCCAATTTTATCCTCCTTACACTGGCTGCCTGTTAAGTTTCGTATTGAATTTAAAATATTGCTTCTTACATATAAAGCTTTAAATAATCTAGCTCCTGTTTATCTAACCAATCTTCTGTCTCGCTACAATCCAACTCGCTCTTTAAGGTCTCAAAACTCAGGGCTTCTGGTAGTACCTAGAATAGCAAAGTCGAGTAAAGGAGGTCGAGCCTTCTCATTTATAGCTCCTAAACTCTGGAATAGCCTTCCTGATAACGTCCGAGGCTCAGACACACTCTCCCAATTCAAAACTAGATTAAAGACCTATCTGTTCAGTAAAGCATACACTTAGTGCACCACTTGGGGGCTTCCACACAGGTTATGCATCTTGTTGATATACACTGTGAACATCAGCTACGCTAATTATTTTCTTTATTCTCCATTTCCACCTGGGGATACTCTTCCCGAGGCCCTCAGACTATGCAGAGTCACTGATTCGATCCAAGACCAACGACGAGATGATCCCAAGGTTTTTTATATCCTGGACCTGGCCGAATCCTGAGCAGCTACTGTGATGGTCATGGAGGAGTGGAGAACATGAGACTGATTCCTGTGACGCTCCAGAGACAGACGAGTCTTCGCTGAGGCCAGCTTCCAGCCTCCGCCACTGAGACTACAGCTCTGCACAAAAGTTTGGCCAGCGGAGAAATTAAAATGGTCGTGCCCAACTGAGCCTGGTTTCTCTCAAGGTTTTTTTTTCTTCACTTCCGCCTTTAGTGAAGTTTTTTTTCCCTCTCCGCTGTCGCCACTGGCTTGCATGGTTCGGGATCTGTAGAGCTGCGCATCGTTGGATTTGCTCTTCAGTATTTGGACTCTCAGTAGTGATTATTAAACCACACTGAACTGAACTAAACTGCACTGAACTCAACACTATAAACTGAACTACACTGTTCCTATTTACTGTGACCTTTTATGTGAAGCTGCTTTGACACAATCTACATTGTATAAGCGCTATACAAATAAAGGTGAATTGAATTGAATTGAATTATTTTAAATGCATATTTTCCTGGCAGATTAACGCTGCAGGCAAACTAAATTGTGGCCTGTTTAAATTAAACAATCCGTCGTCTGAACTCGTGAGTGAAACGGAGCAAATGAAAGCTCATTAGCTCAGAGAAATTAGATGCTATTAGATTAGAAGACATAATATTTGAATGAATGATTTATATTAAAACTGTAGCAAATATTTGACAGATGTTTGTGACACAACAACAGTGGATCATTAATTAAATCTTTATTTTCCACTAAGCAAAAAAAAGTCACCGCGTGTAAGATGGGCCAAAACAACAGAACAAAACGGGCAGAACAAAAATAGACACTTCATATATTTTTCTTTGAAAAATTATCTTTTAGAAACAAATTTCATTTGGTATAATTTGTGCCATTTTTTTTTTTTTGTTGTTGTTTTTGTTGTTTGTTTTGTTGGTCAGTTATCTACAAATTAAACAAGAATGAATAACATTTGAGGGGAAGCACTTCAAAACAAGTCTGCCGACCCCCTATATGCTTCAGCACCAAATCAAGCCTATATTAAACTTTTTTTTACTGTTTCAATTTATTTTGTTTAATCAAGTGGTTTGAATGAGCCAGGACAGTCTTTTCAAACTATTTGCAGCACTGAAAGTATTTTTAGATTACCTCAGAAGAAGGTAATATAACTCAGAAGAGAACTCAGAAACTGAATGGAGTGTGAATGGAGATGCTCCCCGCATGGGTGGCCGTAATGCACAATTTTAAAAATGAGAGTCTGCATAAGTCTATTCCATTCTAAGTGCCAGTCTGTGAGATAAAATTGGTTAAAACACCTGCAGATATAACCGATATCTGTGCATAGCAGGGTGTCCCGCAATTTGCCATGTCTATAAAGTAACTTCATATGGTAAGGTAATGTGTGAAGTCGTGGACGCATGTCACAGCACAAAGCATAACTTATCCTTTAAGTGTCCATGCTTAATCGGTCATCAATAAGGTCTGTTGATTAAAAGGTTATCGACAATTAACTGATCATCAAATAAACGTTAGCATCCCTAAATATAATATATTAAATGATATTTCACCCATTATTCACCATATACTCATTATTAAGAGGAGAGTTCATCCAAAACTGAAAATTCTGTCACTAATAACTCACCTTTTACTAGTTCCAAACCTGCTTTATATATTTTCTGATGTTGAACGATAATATACAATGCCTTGTAGGGATATGTCTTTGGATGTTAAAATCTTGAGCAGTAAATGCTCAAAAATGGTAAAAAAATTGAGTTTTTTTTATATATATATATATATATATATTGTCAGACAGCTAAAACATTTCACAAAATGTGGTAAGTCAGCTGCACAAAGGGATTGGCAAGCTGAAAAGCCTTTAAAATTGATAGATAAAAAGATTTGAGATTTATAGTGATAATTATCGATATCGACTGATATGAAAAAAAATTATGGAGATAGTGTATTTCTTGTTTTAAGGCCAGTATTACTCATTAAAACACACTGAACTCACTGCGAGTGAGATGGAGAAACTGAAAGCAAACAATTGCTGAGGTAAAATCAGATGCTCAAGACATTATATTTACTTAATATTAATATATTGACTTTGTATTTAAATGGAGCTGTTTTGTGACAGAGGTTTGTGATATAAGTGCAGAGCATTCATTAAATCCTTACTTTCTGTAGATAGAAAATACTTTCCACCGCTCACATACTCTAGTGAGGACATGCAGAAGATACAGCTTGTAGAGTAGAACAATCATGTCTATGAAGAGGAAATCATTCAGTATCAATTAATGTAAAGGGAGGGGGACACATTTACTTTTTATTAATTTCAATAATTCACTTTTTCATTATCAAAAGATCTCTTCAGTTTGGCCGACTATAAAACAAAAGAGTTCTGAAGTCAATTCATTTTATACAACACAGCCTCATGTATGCCAGAATAATTTTTAAACAGACTATTATTAAACCATTATTAAGTTCACTCACACACACATATTTTACATATTGTGCATCTATTTCATCTGTAGAATTTATCAATTTAATCATCATTTGTTTTTTTTATTTCTTTCATTTAAGTTTTTTCTATCTAATTGATTTTAGTTCCTCTACAATATGATATTATAAATATAAATACATTTCTATATTGTCAAATACACACACACAAATACACACAAGCTGAGCATCCTTTTCGCTTCACAAGCTTCTGAGAGAGTCGATGAGGGTTCCTCGAAATCAGCTTCAGAGAAACAGTGAACGAGAGCGGCCTCCCGGTCCAGAGTGTGGTACACACGGCGGCAGACGGTCGAGCTGGGTTTCCCCCTTTCCTGCTTTGGGTTCGGTACTCCATATAGATTTGTATAGTTGCACTTTCCCTAAAAGAGCAACACAGTCGAGCAGTGCATCTTTTTCAAGATCTCGCTCCGACTGCATTTCTGGATGCGAGGGTTTGCAGTCCCCGGATGATGGGCACGAGCACTGCATTGCATGCCTAGGGGTCCAACATGTTAATGCGGTGCTCGCGGGCAGTCCATGCCGTCACTGTGATGGCATGTCTCTAGTGCAATTAAGATCGCGGCTCGCTCTTGCAAAAGGGCGAACCACCCCAGCTGTCCCCTGCACTGCAGTGGGCACTCGGGCAGATCTGAGGGTTCCAGTGGGAGTAAATCCACCGCCTCCGGGCCTGCAGACCTCCCACTCCTCCAAGCGCTCCATCCAAGCTTCGAGTGGAGGAAGTGATCCGTCTAACCAGATGGTAGCCCTCTCGCTCGATCAGACATCCAAAGCTGCATCGAAGAGCTTTCATTGTCTGACAAGGATCCAGACCCGCTCCCCCCCTCCGGGCAGGTGAGCACTGTGTCGGATCCCGAAACAAACATGTTAGCCGTGCTTTCCCGGGCTGCTTTGGCCGTGGGGTTGGAAATGTTTCATCTCCCAGCTTCGCGGCCGGACCGACTAAATGGGTGCTACGTTGAGGATACCAAGAAGACTAGACCTTCTAGGCCTCACGTCCCCTTCTTCCCCCTTGCCCGAACTGTGTGCGCCTCCACCCTCACCACTCTTGACGGTGGAGCAGCCAGGGGTTATGAGATGATTCCGCGGGTCAAGCACGCCATTGCGGTCAATCTTTGTCTGCGTGGGACCTCTTCCTGGCGGGGTCCACCTTGTCTCTCATCCAAAGCCTGCAGGTTATCTTCCTTCCTCAGAGCCAGAGCCTACAGAGCTGTGGGCCAGGCTGCTTCGGCATTGCACACTATGGCCACCTACTAGAGCTACCAAGCACAGGCGCTGGCTCAGCTGCATGTGGGTGGTTCCGACCCAGGCTGGTTGCACAAAGTACGCACCACAACCGACTTTGCTCTTTAGACCACTAAATCCGCTGCGTGTGTGCTGGTAAGGTCAATGGCCACTTTAGTGGTCCAGGACCACCCCCTCTGGCTATATGCGTGAAGTTGACAAAGTTCGCTTTCTTGTCTCCCCCATATCCCAGGCTGGCCTGTTCGGCGACACCGTCTGTGAATTCACCCAGGAATGCAAGGCGGTGAGAGAGCAGTCAGATGCAATGTCATCTATCAGCGGGAACGTAAGACTGCTCTGCCATCTATATCTGCTGTTCCTTGCCCAAGGCACCCGCCTATGAGAGCTGTCCCACCCCCGCCTTCGGCGAAGCGGCCGCATCAAGCACCTCGTAAGCAGGCAGCCTTCCGGCTCGCAGGTTCCGTGCATTTCGTCAGGCCTGTGGAATGCAAACCAGTTGCATTGGCATATAAATTGCCTAGAGCTGTTGGCAGTGTTTTTCGCTCTCCGCCCATTTTTACTGGTCCTGGAGCGACAACACGTGCTGGTCAGGACGGACAGCGCGGTGGCGTATATCCGCTCTCGCTGCATCTCTCAGCTCGCTCGCCTTCTGCTCCTCTGGAGTCACACGTAGCTGAAATTGCTGCGTGCCATTCATATTCTGGGCGAGCTCAACCGTGCAGCTGATGCGCTCTCATGGCAGCTTTAAGCTGCGGTCACACTGGGCTCCCATAGAATGCGTCAGACCGGAAACACAGGGTCATGCGTTAAGTTTTGCAGTTCGCTGCGGTGCAAAGTTCAAGCTTGGTGAACTCTGAACTGCAAAATCGCATCACTTGACTGCGTGAGACCAATCGATGATCAAAACATGACCTCTTTGGACAGAAATTTAAAACATGGAGCAATCGCTCTTTTTTTTTTTTTAAATGTCTAATAATCTTGTTTAATCCCGCCCCTTTTCGCAGCGCCGTACGACAGAATTTCGCACACACAAAGCCCAGTGTGACCGCAGCTTTATTTTTACCGGCTGTTGCTAGTCTGATGAGTTTCACCTGTGTCTCACCCCTGTGTGTAATTAGTTCAGTGATGTCCTGTGTATATAAGTCCTATATTTTGTTCAGTCCACCGCCCAGTGGAAACGTCATTCCAGCTTGTCTACAACCCATGACTCCTGATGTTGATGTTCCAGTGATTCCAGTGAGTGTTGTATAAATAAATATGTGTCACAGATTTCTGCGATCCTGTGCCTTTGTGAGAGAGCAATCGTGACACCTATAAAAGTCATTCACATTGTCATATTATTTTAATATTTAGGTATCATCTAACAAAAGACACAAAAAACAATCCAAAGAAAGAACTTTGAGCCTCTGACTGTTAAAACAAGTGAAGATTTAACCAGATGGAAGCTAATCCCATTTTTTAGTTTAAAGATTAAAATAATTAAAATAAACACGTTACCATCATTTTTATATTTATTTCAGTGTTCATCTGTAGAATTACCTGAGAAACAATTCATAGAATGGGATAAAATGCTTTTGCATTTCATTTGGCAAGGAAAAATGCCCAGAGTATGCTTAAAACACAGTAAGTAGTTGTAGTAATTAGCACAGCAGCTGTCAAAAGATAAAGGAGGATATGCTCTCCTCTCTCTCTCTCTAAAAGATTATTATATAGCAGCTAGAGGTATGAACCTACACTGGTCCCAGGGTTTGGTTCGGTTATGATTATCATGCCATCGATTTGGTTTAATTCGATATCTCGGTGCATTGAAAACTGGTTATGATCTATTACTCAACCAATACCGAATTGTCCGTGTCTGCATTGTGGTTCACCAAAGAAACATTTAATTTTGTGTCAGGTTTTTTTTTGTTTACTCTGTCTCCCTCTTGTGTATTTGTGTCTGTTATTTAACATACACTGAAGAGCGGTCCTGAATCACATACGCTCTCTCTCTCCTGTCGGGCAGAGCAAGGAACTGGGGAACTGCCATGTGGGAAGCTGAGTCGGAGATCTGCACTCATTATGACGTCTTCAAAGAGGAGATGCTCAAGGTATTTGACCGTTCAGTCTATGGGCACGAGGCCTCAACTTCTCGCTGCTCTGCACCAGGGGCATCACTCAGTTACCGATTATGCGATTGAATTTCGCACTCTTTCCACTACGTGTGGATGGAATGATACTGCATTGTCTTTCCTGGATGGGCTAAGTACTGAGTTAAAGGACGAACTGTATGCTCACGAGACGCCGACCGGTCTGTATTTCTTTATTAAACTCTTCATCCGTATAGATAAGTGATTGGCTTTGCGCCGTCGCACCTGCTGGGGCCCGAGGGGTTTTCCCAGTACTTGACTCCAGGTTCCCCGATGCCCCCTCAGTTTCGATGGAGGCAATGCAGAATTCATTTTAGATTATGTCTTTACCGCGGAGGCTCAGGTCACCGTTTCTCTGTATGCATAAGCCAACGCTCGTCAGTGAGTCAAGACCTCCTGGTGAGCGCTTCCAGTCTGTCCCCTAACACCCAGACAAAAACTCTGTTTCCCGTCACACTTCGTGGGGGGGGGGGGGTCCACTATTTCCTGTTCCGCGCTGCTTGATTCCGGCATGGAGGAGAGCTTTATTGATGAAACATTTGCTGCTGAGCACAGCATCCCGCTCCAGAGACTTCGAGACACACCCACCAAGTACGCTCTCGACAGCAGTATTCTTTCTAATGTTCATTATACAACCATCCCGGTGAGTCTGCATATTTCTGACAACCAGCTGGGTTTTTTTGTTCAAAAGAAGAATGGTTCTTTACGCCCCTTGTATTGACTACCGTGATCTTAACGACATCACCATTAAAAATAAGTATCCATTACCTCTCTTGTTGTCAGCCTTCGATATCCTTTAGGGGGCTTCTATTTTCACCAAATGAATGGAAGACTGCATTTAACACAGCCCTCGGCCACTTTGAATACCGGGTTCTTGATGTGAGGTGACTGGAAGGGATACACCTGCTAGCAATTCCCTATTACTCACCTGTTCTCCCTCTTCTCTGATTGTTGGCAATTTATTCTCTCCTTTTCCCTCGTTCTGTGCTTGATAATTGTTTTGTATCTGTAAGCTGTTTGAGCTATTCGTCTTACCTGTTTTGAGAATTGTTGAGTCTTGTGAACCTCCTCTAGTCTTGTCCTGTGTCAACCTGTTATTCGTTCGTCCCACTCTGCGTTGGCTCACCTCTGCTCACCTCTGACCTCATCAAAATGGGAGACCTCATCAAGATGGCGCCGCGGATGGCCGCTTCGGTGTGAAACTCTTCAGTGTTTGCACTGTTTTTGTTAGTCTGTCCTGATTTATGTTTATCAAATACGATCAGTTACACCAGGGACGAGCTGCTGGACATTCGGCAGTGCACACCAACTAATCAAGAACTGGATTTTGATTTTTGTGGCGTTTTGCGGAACATTGTAGTCCGCGGAGCAGGTGCATTGTGGAAACGCTACAAGACGCGCAAGCGTGGGAAGCGAGCCGGCGCGCTCGTCAGGCTAAGACAGCGCGGCTTCAGAACGGCGCTGCCCAGCATCCACCTGCCGAATCTCTGCTCTCTTCCTAACAAAATGGACGAACTACTTCTGCTCACATGCAAAAACAAGAACTTTAACAACTCTGCTGTCCTGTGTTTCACGGAAACCTGGTTAAACGAAGTCATTCCGGACAGCGCATTAAAGATACCGGACTTTCAGCTGTACAGAGCAGATCGCGATACGGAGTCAACGGGCAAAACGTGTGGTGGCGGGACATGCTTTTACATCAACAGAAGGTGGTGTACGGATGTAACTGTGTTAAAGAAGATGTGCTGTCCTGATGTGGAAGTGCTTTTCATTAAATGTAAGCCGTTTTATTCACCAAGAGAGTTTTCCTCGTTCATTCTCGTCTGTGTTTACATTCCACCGCAAGCACACGTGAGTACTGCGCTGCAACAGCGGGCTGATCTGATCACAGAGACAGAACAACAACACCCGGACTTTTTATCATACTTGGGGACTTTAATCAGGCAAAACTCACACATGAGCTGCCTAAATTCAAACAGCACATTACATGCCCACCAGAGACAATAACATTTTGGACCATTGCTACACCACAATAAAGGATGCATATCGCTCCGTCGCCAGAGCAGCTCTAGGACTCTCCGATCACTGCCTGGTTCATCTTATACCAACTTACAGGCAAAAACTTAAAACTACTAAGCCAGTATTAAGGACTGTCAAGAGATGGATCAACGACACAGAGCAGGTCTTACAAGCCTGTTTTGAATGCACTGACTGGAATGTTTTTGAAGCTGCAGCCACAGATCTGGACGAGCTCACAGAGACTGTAACATCATACATCAGTTTCTGTGAGGAGTTATGCATCCCTACCAGGACCTACTTGTCATTTAACAATGATAAACCATGGTTCACACCAAAACTCAGACAGCTTCGTCAGGCCAAAGAGGATGCTTACAGGAGTGGTGACAGGATCTTGTACAATCAGGCCAGGAACACATTGACAAAGGAGATTGGTGTGGCTAAGAAAAGCTATGCCAAAAAGCTGCAAAACCAGTTTTCAGCTAACGACCCTGCATCAGTGTGGAGAGGCTTAAAAGATTTCACTAATTATAAGACACCGTCCCTCAGTATCGACAGCAATAAACATATTGCAAACGAGCTGAATATGTTCTACTGTAGATTTGACACCTCTGACCAGACACCTCACACCCGCCTGGACCATCTCCCTACACAGCCATCAACACCACATCAACACAGCCTGGACCATCTCCCTACACAGCCATCAACACCACATCAACACAGCCTGGACCATCTCCCTACACGGCCATCAATACCACATCAACACAGCCCGGACCATCTCCCTACACAGCCATCAACACCTCCAGCCATCTTCCTCTCCCCCCCTGCACTTCAGATCAGTGAGGATAATGTGCATCAGATCTTCAGTAAACAGAAGAGAAGGAAAGCACCAGGGCCAGATGGTGTCTCACCAGCCTGTCTGAGAACCTGCGCTGACCAGCTGGCTCCCATTTTCTCACATATCTTCAATAGATCACTGGAACAGCGCAAAGTTCCATCCTGCTTTAAGCGCTCTACTATCATCCCAATCCCGAAGAAGCCAAAGATCACAGGACTCAATGACTACAGACCTGTGGCCTTAACATCTGTGGCCATGAAGTCATTCGAAAGACTGGTGCTAGCATATTTGAAGGACATCACTGGACCCCTGCTGGACCCCCTGCAGTTCGCCTATAGAGCAAACCGGTCTGTGGATGATGCAGTCAACATGGGACTGCATTATACCCTACAACATCTGGACAAACCAGGGAACTACGCAAGGATTCTGTTTGTGGACTTCAGTTCGGCCTTTAACACCATCGTCCCATCACTGCTTGAGTACAAACTGGCCCAGCTCTCTGTTCCTAGTTCTGTCTGTCAATGGATCACCAGCTTTCTGACAGATAGACAGCAGCTAGTCAGAATGGGCAAAATCACATCCGACAGCCGCACTATCAGCACTGGTGCCCCCCAGGGATGTGTTCTTTCTCCACTGCTCTTCTCCCTGTACACAAACGACTGCACTGCAAAAGACCCCTCCATCAGACTCATTAGGTTTGCAGACGACACTACTGTTATCGGCCTCATCCAGAACGGTGACGAGTCTGCATACAGACAGGAAGTGGAGCGGCTGGTGTTATGGTGCAGATACAACAACCTGGAGCTGAACACGCTCAAAACAGTGGAGATGATAGTGGACTTTAGGAGAAACCCCCCTGCACTCCCCCCAATCACCATCATGAACAGCACTGTGGCTGTAGTAGAGTCATTCAGGTTCCTGGGCACCACCATCTCTCAGGATCTGAAGTGGGACATTCACATAGACTCTAATGTGAAGAAAGCCCAGCAGAGACTGTACTTCCTTCGTCAGCTGAGGAAGTTCAACCTGCCACAGGAGCTGCTCGTACAGTTCTACTCAGCTGTCGTCCAATCCATCCTCTGCACTTCAATCACTGTCTGGTTCGGCTCAGCTGCCAAAACCGACCTCCATAGACTACAGCGAATAGTCCGGACTGCTGAACGTATCACTGGCACAACCCTTCCTACACTTCAAGAACTGTACTCTTCCAGAGTGAGTAAAAGGGCTCGCAAAATCACTCTGGACCCCTCACACCCAGCACACTACCTGTACGAACTGTTACCGTCTGGTCGGCGCTTCAGAGCACCAAGCGCAAAAACAGCCAGACACAGGAAAAGTTTCTTTCCTCAGGCTGTCTACCTTATGAACAGTTAAATATTCCCCTACTGTGCAATAAATATGTGCAATACTTTATCATACACACTTGTACACATCACCTTATATCAATATACAATGCAATACCTTCTACATTCGCACTTGTACACTTATAACCTGTATATTTATAACAATCTGTACATACAACTCAACATCCAGGTTTCTTGACTAACCGCATCTGTTTAATGTTTATCTTTTTTATTTTTCATATTTATTTTGTGTTGTCACTTGTCACTTTATATACACTGGAAGCTTCTGTAGCCAAAACAAATTCCTTGTGTGTGTGAAGCACACTTGGCAATAAAACTGATTCTGATTCTCTGCCCACAGTCTGTGCTTGAGTGAAGATCATTCATCTGCTCGCCTACCTGAGGTCTGTCCTATTCTATACAACTTTTTTTGATGTGGAGATTTGTGTTCGACCAGTCCTGCATCGCCCAGAAGAAGGCTGTGCACTTTGACTGCCTTTGTTCATATATTTGCATTTAAGTGACTTTCCGCATCTCCCTGAAGAACCGAACTTTGTCCGCCTATTATTTAAATAAACTTTGTTGACTTACTTCCCTTGCATTTGGGTCTCCCTTTGAAAATGACATTGACACCCCTAATAGCAGCACACATTAGGACAGTGGTAAACTGCTGTAACCCATATTATCATGTCCCATGGAAAGATATAGAAAATATTACTTTTAAAAAATAACCCCGTTAAAGCCATATTAATAGATAATAAATTACAAAAATACATCGAACAAATAGAAGAGCTATGGACAAAACTCAGTTTAAATGTCTGGGCATCTGTGATGAAAGAATTTAACTTGCTGAAACATTGTCCAGTTTTAAAATGGATTGCTTATGATTCAGATTTCACACCAAACAAGTTGGATGATAGATTTAAATTATGGGCAAACAAGATAATTTTAGCACCATCATTGAAAAGGGAGAAATTTTAAGATTCCAACAACTAAAGAAAATTTTTCTTCTGCTAGATGTTCATTTAACCAGTAAAACAAAACGAAAAACATAAGTAATTTTGCTATGCTCCAAAACCTTACACAAACAGATTGCTGACTAGAGTTGGGTATTGTTAGAATTTAAATTCTGAAATTGATTCCAATTTGATTATGCTCATCGATTTTGATTCTTATTGACAGCCAGTTTTGATTCCAATGAAAATAATAATAATAGAATAAAATAAAGTCATTTAAGCCCTGTTAATTTGGGTATTCAGGTTCATTTTTCATCGACCTGATCACAAATCAAAGGAGAAAGGAGAAAACTTAGGCTACTGTTGCAATCTTTATAATTTACTAGAACATATTTTATTAAAGTTCCAGATCGATTAAACACACTTCATGAATAGGCTAGACCTATATTTGCACTTTATCTGTTTTACATGTTTAATGATAATCCTGGGAATATTAATTCCAAAGGAGCTGCTGACATGAAATTGAACCTGATTTGGGTAAAAACTCAAACCATACAAACATAAAAATAAAACAAAACAAACAAATCATTGTGAAATGACAGAAGGAAAAAGTGCTGAACTACTGAAATGTGTTTAACACTTTATATAAAAGGCTTTTTTTTGCTGCTGGCAACTTAAAGACACCTCTCATATAGAAACGGAAGTCACGTTCATTGCTCAGGTGTGAGGTTTTCACAGACTTGAAGAGTGTAAAAATCTTGATGGCTCTGTGGGTCTCGTCTATCAAATCTGAGCTTCATTCTGTATATTCTACTGGATTGGAGTCAGGTGATTGGCTGGGCCATTCTACAGCTTGATTTTCTTCCTCTGAAAGCATTTGTGAGTTTCCTTGGCTGTGTTTTGGATCAATGTCTTGCTGAAATGTCCACCCTGGTTTCATCTTCATGCTCCTGCTAATGTAGATGTTTGACTGAAGAAGCTGATTTTCATTTACAACGAGGAAGGGCAGTGAGTTGCAGAATAACTACTGAGAGGCTCTCACTGCCTTTCTTTGCCACCCTTTTTCATGCATTCAATACTTTTTCCCTGCGTCATTTCATTTTATTACGCATAACTTCATTTGTAACAAATTGATTATGTTTTTCTTTTCTTGCACATACATCAGCAGCACTTGCAGAAATTTGTTTTCTGAGAAAAATGGAGATGTGTTCAATGCTTATCTCCCCATCTGTATATGCTTTTAATATTTTTAGATTTATATTTAAATTCATTTAACAATTATTTTAGCACATTGAAAGTACTTAAATGTTGTGTCTTTGATTAAAACATTATGCAAAGTATCAGGAACTGCTAGCACAAAAAAAAAAAACAATCATCCAACACATGCAGCATTTTCAAGGCTAAATTAGGTAGAATACAATGATTAAAAGCAGAATAAACACTATAAACATGAAATAAAACAATTCACAAAGCTGCATCTAATGGTAAAACAACAGTTTATGGGCGCTACATGAGCTTCAGCTTGAAAAGAATCATTTACCAACCATAGATACTGGTCATGTTGATGGAGACACCCTGCTGTAACGTTAATTTATTACAATGATTACACTTAGCTTTGCCATCATTCTTCACCACATCCACATGTTGCAGTCCATCTCTAAACTAATGATTAGATTATTAAAGATGCTTGAAAAAAAACAAATGTGTGCACAGTAAACGATAAGAGGAAACAAAATGTTAATTTTATAACAAGTGACTAAATAGTGTCTGATTACAGAGGCAGAATCAATTTTCAATCCCCAACCCTATTCCTGACCTGATATTGTAGGATTCTTCAGCAGAAATGTATGAAGAAGTTTCTCTGCTCAGCTCAAATGCTGAAACTGTATAGTGTGTCCTGGTTAATGTAAGAAACTTCCCTAATACACTCAAACATTTTAAAGATCAAGATTCATTTTATACTGAATTATTTGCTCTTCATAGACATGAGTGTAATACCCTACAAGCTGTACGTATATTCTGTGTGTCCTAACCCCATAACCCTCACAGAAAACTGAAGATCAGAAAAGACCTTTTTAGTGTGTTTTTAAAGCCATTAAGTGTAAAAGCACAAGGGCAGTGACGCTCCACATACTTTAGTTTGTCCAGTCTGTAGTTTGGATCCTCCAGTTTTTCAGAGAGCAGCTTGACTCCTGAATCTCCTGGATGATTGTAGCTCAGATCCAGCTCTCTCAGGTGTGAGGGGTTTGAACTTAGAGCTGAAGACAGCAAACCACAACCTTCCTCTGTCACCATACAGCCAGACAATCTACAAACACAGCAATAGTCCACATCACACAGTTGGACAATCACACATCTCTTTGTGTTCTGAAGGTGCCGACTGCTGTTTCTGCTCATGTGAACACATGTGATGAAAACACATATCCAGATTAATTCTCCTTATTGATCAATTCCGGGAATCAGCAAACACACTCAAACACTCAACAAGGACTCAACATCATCTGTATAACTGTACAGAGCAAAGACATTGTTCATAATACATCACATGAATCTGTAAAATGCCGTGAGGAATAAGCCACATTTGACCCCAGAAGGACATCTTAAAGTATTGTAGAAAACACAACAGAAAATGAGCTGATTTGATTATTTATATTGTGATTCTGTTGTGGACTAAAACAAAATGAGCTAAAACAAACACAAACCCACTCTCTTAATGTCTTTGTCACCTGCCTGACAGTCACATTCACATTGATGGTCTGTTAGGGAACTTTTATTCGGTCCGCTTAGACTAGGGATGGGTGATTAATCGAAAAATCATCGAAATCTACATTCAGAACCTATAATCATTCTAATTTTCACAGGTCGATTTTATCCATCATTTTCCCTACTGTGTGTGGAATCAGGAGATCCCCGCTCTGTTAAGGCTGATTTATACTGATTTATATTGAGAGCACGTATATGGTCCAGTGCAGCCTTCGCGTGGTTGCATACCTATGCACCTTTCAAAAACGTAACTACATGTTGCGAAGAGGCGTAGCGCAAGCTTCTGTGATTGGTCGGTTTGGAAGCGTTGACACGCGTGGTCAGTGCTTAGAGCCGCGAGACAGCAGAGGGCCAGTTGAAGTGAGTGTTTAGAAGTATGGAGACCCATGGAGGAGCTGTTTTGTGTTTACCTTATGATTAAAGTTGTTGCACGTCTGTTACTGGCTCTGAATGAGCAAATTTGACCTTCTTGTACATAAAGGTAGCATTCAGAAAAAACAAAAACCCCATGAAGAAACTTGACACAGAGGAACATAAAAACCCAGCTAGCGTTTCAGAAGTGCTATTGCAGAGCAACACAAACAACACACTGGAGAAAATCAATGCACGGCTATGCGCAAGGCAAGCACCATGGGTCACAGCGATCACTGATGCAGATGTATAAATCAGCCTTTAAAGTCTGAGGGTGATTTATTCCTCTGCAGCCAGATGATTTGTGGTCAAGTAAGATGATGGACCCATTCTTAAACCTTACTTTGCTCTAAATTGACAATGATTATTAAGCTGATTATTAAGATATAAGATGCGCCAGAGATATCTTGAGACAGCATATTTTCCATAACAATAAAATTATTATTTACATTACAACATTTGTTTACAGAAGATGCAAGAAATGCAATGATTAAGATATGTACAGGATATGCAAGAGTTATTTTATTTAGAAGAGATACTGCTTATTTTCCACTTTTAATATGAAAAGCACAGAAAATATTTCATTTTGTTTCCAAAAGTGCATGTTATTTATTTTCACCTTTTTTATTAGAAAAAACTGACTGTTGATTTTAGGTAATGTGTGTTTTAAGCTGTTCAACGTTGATGTTCAACAAATAATCACAGATTGTAGATAGTGTATGTTTCCTTCAGTTATTTTAAAATCAATTCAAGAGTTCACACTTAGATAATGCTCGACTATGATAGTTTTGGCATGCTGTCCCGGGAGAGAACCCTGAGCTCGCAGATAGATGAGACCAAGGTTCCCGCCTGGTCAATGAGCATTAGGAGGGATACGAGATCAGGAGTTTCTCGAGTGCCCCCTTTTGCTATGTATGCGTTAAGTGCTTGTGACTATTACGATTCACTTATGTACATGTTTTTAGACTGTGGGAGGAAACCCACGCAAACACAGGGAGAACATGCAAACTCACCGCAGGGAGTGCCGACTGGCTTAATTAGAACTTGAACCTGTGGCCTTCTTTCTGCGAGGCAGCAGTGCTAACCACTGAGCCACCATGTTGCCCGATCAAGAAAGAGGAGGAGGGAAAAGGGAAGGATGGGGGTTTTTTTTCCAAAAACGAAGATAAGGAATGAAGTTTAGGCAGGATATTTATAGTAGTTTTAGAATGATCTGATAGGCTAGCTAATGATTAGCAATGAGGATCAGCTGTAGTCAATCATATCACATGCTCCTCTCGAAATTAGTTTGTGAAACTTCACTTAATGCACCCTTCATTCAAAAATATCTGACTTGTAATATGTGAGCATATTTACTGTACAAAACTTTCCGATACATTGTTTGAGGTGAATGAATAATCAGGATCATTTTGAGATAATTTTGTAGTAAATACATGAGTCCACCAGGTCCCTTTCTGTAAGGTCTTAAATACATATGCTTATAGTGTGTGTGTGTGTGTGTGTGTGTGTGTGTCATAAGAGTGTCATGAGACTTTTATGTTTACAAAAAACTGCAAAATGCACAAATATCTGAGCATGTCAAAACTTTACCAGGGCACAAACAACAGCTTAACTTTAACTTCAAATACACTGATTCCTTTATCATTTTGTCATACTGGAGTATTTAAGAATAAGTGCAAGTTTTTGCTCTGCTGCATTAACCATATGCTGGAATAGTTGGCTATTCATTCTGCTGTGGCGACCCCTGATTAATAAAAGGACTAAGCTGAAGGAAAATGAATTAACTTCAGTAGTTTCAGTATCAAATACGTCATTGACAATTATTCCATTATCCAATCAGTTCTTGACCAAACCCCTATATATACCAAAGCTGTCTTACCTGCAGCATCTCACGACTTTAGCATCAAAACTTCGACGCTGAACCATGTCCGAGATTAATCTCTTCACAGAGGACGACGCCTTCCTTGCCGAGGCTCCTCTGAGATCTCCCGCCGGTACCCAGAGCACCGTAGCCCCGCAGAGCACACCAGCTCAGCCCGCGGCTCCACCTCGAGGCCGCCGTTCAGCCAGAACCACGGCCTTTCGATCACGACGGGGCTCACCATCTCCATCTCCCAGAAGGCAGTCTTCTCATCATTCGCCTCAGCCATGTCCTCCGTCCCAGCCACGGGGATAAGCACCGTCTTCAACCTCCGCCAAGCATTGGCCAGCGCAGGCGTCATCGTTCCGTGCCGAACCACAAAGGCGGATCTCCTGGACATGTATAACTCCTTGCAATCCGGAGCACCACTTCCTTCCATCACTCCACCGTCCAAAGCCATGAAAAAAAAATCCAGCCAGGTCCAAAAAACTCCATACCAGCGTCCAGATCCAAACCCATCCTCCAGACCCGGACGCAGCAGCAGGTCTTCAGCGAGTCTGGGGAGAGACCCAGGTCCCGATGACGAAGGATCTCAATCCCCGGAAGTTGGACTCCACGCCGGCTCTAAGCACATTCCCTCTAGCCGCCAGTATAGCGTGAGCTTGCCTCCGCTAGCGGCACCAGAAGCTCATCCCCATCTCCATCCTTGGCCTGCTGCCCCTTCTAACTCAAGCGCAGGGTCGCTACAGGATGCACAGGCCCAAATCCATAATCTGCCTCCCCATCCCTTCCAAGTTCCCACGAGCAGTGCGAGCGTGAGGCAGCCTCCGCTCCCAGCTCAAACCCCAGCTCCTCTAATTCCTCCTCTTCTTCCCCAGGTTTTTTCAGGCTCAGACGCAAGTTCCTGCGTGAGGCCGCCTCCACTGATGTCACTACCGCCGGCAGCCCCTCCTCTCTTCTCTTTTCCTCCCACCGGTGATCCTAGGGCCAGCAGTAGTGCGAGCATATCTCCGCAAACGGCTCTAGCCTCTAACTTTCCACAGCCACTTTCTCACACTAAGTCTTTTACTCTGTCTACTGCCAACTCCTCTACCCGTTCCACCCAACGCCCTCGCCCTGGATCCTCCACCCGTCTCCAACACCATCAGGAGCCAAATCCTGTCAGGTTCGGATGTTGGTCTTTTTTCTCTCCTCTCACTCATTCCACCCGCATCGGTATACCGCCAGATAGATTGCGGCCAATTTTCAGTAACCCTAAAAAACAGGTAACATTCAGTTCCGCATCTTATCTTTTGCAGAATATACCGTAGCATTCTTACGCTACACCAACATCATTTGTTCCGTCTACCCCCAGAGGAGGCGTGAGCTCAATGATTATCTCGCAATAGTCGCTGAGCTCGCGCTCTCATTCGGAGGCTCACATATCTATACTTACCACCGCCTTTTCTCTGCTAAATGCGCCATTCGCATTTCACAATGGAACCAGACCCCATTCTGGGGAGCCATAGACACACATCTTCATAATAAAGTCTTTCTCGGTTGCCGTAGTATATCTTGCACGGTCTGCCGATTCACCACCCACCCCATGGAATCATGCCCATTCATAAATCCCATCCCCCCTCCCCGAACCAGCCCAGATCTACCAGTTGCATCCCTTCAAACCCAAATATTCTGCCCCTCTTTTCTAATAACCGCCCTTCTGTCCCAGCCTCTGCCAGCCCCTGCATCGGCTTCAATAACGGCAGGTGCTGGAGACAGAAATGTCGTTTTTTGCATGTTTGCAATTTCTGCGGCGGCACTCATGCCCGCACAATATGTCCAGTGAGAAAATCTGTAAATAAAAATGCTAGAAAGTACCTATCGACTCCTGTGAATGTTTCTCGCCTAAGATCGGAATTGTTCCAACATCCCAATCCCAAATTCACAGAATTTCTATTAACCGGTCTGTCTAAAGGTTTTCATCCAGGTGTCATTAGCCTTCCCTCCTGTAGTCAAAAGAGAAAATTGATCAAACGATCCTGGTAGCTTCCTCCCTATTAGACAGCTCCAGCACCTGCGTGAGCTATTATCAATTCTTGGCCATTTGAATTTCGCAATGCACATAATTCCCCTCACGGTCTAGAAGATCAAATATCCATCGAAGACAGCAGCCTAAATGAACTTTGTTTATGGATATTATTCCTCAAACAATGGAACGGTCTGTCCTTCTACAGTGACCTAATATCCTCCCCAGCTGAGATTCGGAGGTTATTATCAAGGACGCTGGTTCGCGTCCACTTGGCCGCCCCAGCTGTTAGACCTCCCGCAACCACTAAAATCATCTGCGTTATTCGAGCTTTATCCACTAGTCGTCGCTGCATTCCTATAAGAACGGTCCGCTTCCTGCATTACAATTCACTGTGACAGTGAAGCAACCGTTCATTGCTTAAATAAAAGGCGTTCAAATTCGCTAGCATTAATTCCCCTACTAAGATGCCTAACTTGGATTTTAGCATGCGACCAGTATATTTAACTGCAAAGCACATTCCTGGGTCCAAAACTCAAATTGCTGACTCTCTCGTTTTGCCTTCCAGAAATTCAGACACTTGGTACCAGAGGCAGATCAGTACCTCCTTATTCCGAGCGGATATTTCCATAGATCACCCCGGCAGTCATATTTAACAGCATGGAAAAGCTTCTAAACATTTCACGCTTGTTATAATATACTGTTTCCCGATTTTTCCCTACTTACACTGCAATAATAATCTTCTCACATATCTTACCTCACAATTACCAAAAAACTCCAGATCAATTATACACCTTACTATGCACCACTGCTAATGCATTTACCGCTCCTACGAAAGACGCACACCTTATTACACACTACTGCAAGCACAGTGATCACTCCTACCGGAGACATACACCTTACCATGCAACACTGCGAGTGCAGTGACCGCTCCTACGGCAGACGCACACCTTATTATTATTGTTACGCACCACTGCTTGTACAGTGACCGCTCCTACGGGAGACGCACACCTTATTATTATTATTATTATGCACCACTGCAAGTGCAGTGACAGCTCCCAGGTGAGACGCACACATTATGGTGCACCACTGCAAGCGCAGTGACCGCTCTAACGGAAGATGCACATATTATGCACCACTGCAAGCACAGTAAGTGCTCCTACGGGAGACGCACACCTTATTATTTAGCACCACTGCAAGCACAGTGACAGCTCCCACGGGAGACGCACACATTATGGTGCACCACTGCAAGCACAGTGACCGCTCCAACGGGAGATGCACATATTATGCACCACTGCAAGTGCAGTGACTGCTCCTACAGGAGACGCACACCTTATTATTATGCACCACTGCAAGCGCAGTGACAGCTCCCACGGGAGACGCACACATTATGATGCACCACTGCAAGCACAGTGACCGCTCCAACGGGAGATGCACATATTATGCACCACTGCAAGCGCAGTGACTGCTCCTACGGGAGTTGGGGTGTCTCCCTGAGCTCAGAGCCCTCTCCCCGGACAGCACGCCAAATACGCCTTATTCTTAAACGATTGCAAGTGTGAATATGAATAAATATATGAATAAAATCACACCCCTGCAAATGTCTTGTTTCTTCTTCTCCCACTCCACTAAAGGGCTCCACATTTGGTACACTTTAGGGCTGTTCACACTACTTTTTAACCAGGTAAAGACACATTTCAAACCAGTCATTTGAAAGCAATGTTAGCAATGTATTTTACCCAGTGTTATGAAGCCCTGCTATGGAGCGGTGTTAGTATCGTATTTGTAGTGTTAACCCTGCATTGTGCTGCTACTGTAAGTTTGTTCAGTGTGAAACAGAACAACGTTTGCTTGTTGCTGCTGGACCCTTGGCAAAAGAAACAGCCAATCTGAAACTGATCAGCGAGGCTCATGACACGTCAGTAACAAAAAGCGTACATCATGTAAACAGCAGTCAGAGAGAGAAAATAAATATCAAAAGATGGAACTGGAGTCATCAGGAGATGTTAGATTACTTGATTTGCTCCTTTTTTCATTCATTTGTACTATTGTCTTTGTTTTCTTGAAACTAATGACCTACATGGCAACATTTTATATAACTGGCAACATGAGGAGAGTTCATTTAGTTTATTACCATTATGATTGTGTTATGATTACTTCTACGCCTTACAACTTTTGAAGCACTGCACACTTGAGCGCAGCATTTTTTAGATGCCGTGTCAAGTTAAAAATCTCTACACACTGCACCTATCATCCAGCTCCGAAGCAGTAGAGCAAGAAGAACTCAGAGCAAGTGTTGAACTGGATAACTGAATAATTTTGAGCTTTTGTCAGCTAATTTTATCTGGTGGAATTAAAATAATTTTTGGGGCAGGATCAAAATCTGTCACGAATCGATTAACTGCCTGTCCTGTGATGATGTGTAGGTTTCTCATTTTTAATCATAGCTAAGTTTTTTTATCCTATGAGAGAATTTTTTATCCTATGCTTCTTAATTATTCAAGACAGCATGTGCTTTCCGATGAAAGACTTGCCAAGCTGTGAGACTGCGGCTGCGCATGGTAAGCAGTATTTAGCCGTTCATGTTTGTGTTTTGATCGACAGGGTTTGTTGCATGGTTTTCCCTGCTATGTTGTCAGGGCCAATACAGCAAAGCTGTTTGTGTGCGGTAAGCATTTTTGTTGGCAGAGCTGTACGAGAATTGGAGAATGGCAGACTTTGTCTTTTATCAGTTGAGTTTGTTACCAAATCCTCCAGATTACCAGCAGGGCTAATGGTTGGAATAGATAGGACAAGAGACCTGCTGCACTACTATCCACTGTGTCTACATTCAGACCCAGGGATTGAGGAGGAGAGAAGTCCTCATTTATAGTGTTTATATAAACATGATTAACTTTATAATAATATAACAAATTGTGGTTATGTGTATATTCATTCATTTATTTTCCATCGCCTTGGACTCTTTTATAGAGGTTGCCAGTTGTATATATAACATGTGTAAATATTATCTGAATTTACAAATAGCCTTTCGTATATGTAAAAGGCCATCAAATTACTTACTGTTTATTTTATTGAATTTAAAATTTGTAAACTATAAATTCATGGGTATATTTTTTTTTTTGAGCAGCCAACTGACAGTTATTTGTCCCCCTCTTTTTCCCCTGCTCTGCCGGTGTAACCCCACCGGTCCTACACAACCCAACCTGCTCCAAGCTGGGATCGAACCGACGACCTTTCGCATGGGAGTTGGTTGCTCTAACAAGGAGGCTAAAGACCATGGCCTCTAGCGTCTGTCACTAGAGCACCTTTAGAGGTCAGAGGAGTGAGGTTTACCAGCACAGCACTTACTAGCTGGCCTCCATTACACCGGCCACGCCCACTCCTCCCTCTGCTCGCAGTGCTCCAGACCCATGGTAGACTTGAACTGAAAGAGTGGGGTTTCATGGCCCTTTAATGAATCATCTGTTAATGAATGCGCCAAGAGTATGATAGGGCCCTATGTCTTGACTCTCTTGAGCTTCTGATTTTACCTTAAAGCTTCTGTGCTTTCATTTCGTCCGTCTCACTTGCGGTTCATGCATGCACGCTGAGTGTGTGTTGACTTTTTTCAAATATAGGCTACTATAGAATATAATAATTTAGTCTTTTTACATATAGAATTGCATTGATTTGCATATATATTTTATAGTTTATATATATACACAGGGCTTGACATTAACATTTTTGATCACCAGCCATTGTTGTTTATATAAATAAAATGAAAGCCTCAGTTTGGTGCACAGCTATCATTATAAAAAATTCAAGTAAATCATTGGATTTGTTTGATTCGTAGATTAAGCTATGTAGGCTATTTAAAAAATTGATCTATTATAACTATTAACAACTGTAATTTTCCAAATGGAAAAAGGTTGGTTTGTTGGTAGTACACTAGGATAAATCATCAAAACTATATCTGTTGTGTTTATGAGTGCTGCCGCAACACGCTTTAATGGAGAGAAAACCCAGACGTTCCAACTTGTTTGCAAAGCAGAGAACATTTCAGAAAGTTTTGCTTTCAGGGCTTTGTTCTCTACTTGTGCAAAGAGAACGAGGTTTTTATGATGCGGATCCAGGAGAGGCAATCACCATCAGCGCTGGTTTGGCATCAACTAGTCTGTGTCAAACTATGAGCAGCAATGTCGTTCTTTCATATCCTCCTTTCATTTTGTTTCTTTGGTAAAGTAGGCTACGTATGTAATTGCATGTGTTACCACCCCACAAGTTAACAAATAGCCTATGTGTTGCACATTTATGCAGCAAAACTTAAAAAATACGAAATAAAAATATTTTATGCTTTTTTTAATGATTTTTAACCAACAAATTGTTTAACGGATAGCATTAATTGGTTGAAAATGGATTCTTCTGGTTAACGGTTTATTGGTTCAACATAATCACTGATAAACCAAAATTCCTGTTATCCGGGGTTTAGTATCACCCAGAGTTAAAATTTTCAAGTATGAAAAGCTCTAATATGTAACAATCTTTTTGTAGTTGTTGTTGAGTGGAAAAGTGTTTACCTCAGTATCTCCAGTTTACAGTTTACAGTCTTCAGTTCATCAGAGAGAAGCTTCACTCCTGAATCCTGCAGGTCATTGTTACTCAGGTCCAGTTCTCTCAGGACACAGTTTGAGGATTGTAGAGCTGAAGACAAACTCTCAACAGACTTAACAGTGAGATTACATGTGCCCAGTCTGAGAAAGAACTCAAATTACTAAAAACCACACTACTTATGTAATCTGTCTGATGTAACAAAACAAACAAAAAATCAATCAATCAATAAATCAGGTGGTTGAACTCAGACCTTAGTGTCTCCAGTTTACAGTTTGGACTATTCAGTCCATCCGAGAAAAGCTTCACTCCTGAATCCTGCAGGTCATTGTTACTCAGGTCCAGCTCTCTCAGGACACAGTTTGAGGATTGTAGAGCTGAAGACAAACTCTCACAGGACTTCACAGTGAGATTACAGCACTGCAGCCTGTATAGAGGACAAAAACAATATGTATGTGTTCATCTGGTGTGTTTAATAGTTTAGGCAAGGCAAGGCAAGTTTATTTATATAGCACATTTCATACACAGTTGTAATTCAAAGTGCTTTACATAAACAGGAATAAAAGAAAGTATAATATAAGTATAAGAGAAATAAAAACAAATAATAAAAATGGAAAAAATAAAAAAATAAAAAATAAGCATAAAAACAGATAAAATAGAATAAAAAATAAGAGAAAAACATAATATAGTGTGATTGCCGGACGTAGCACAGTGCTCATTCAGTAAAGGCACAGCTAAACAGATGTGTTTTCAGTCTATATTTGAAAGTGCCTAATGTTGGAGCACAACTGATCATTTCTGGAAGCTGATTCCAGCAGCGAGGGGCGTAGTAGCTGAAAGCCGATTCACCCTGCTTTGACTGAACTCTTGGAATTTCTAGTTTATTTGATCCTAAAGATCTGAGTGATCTGTTAGGTTTGTATTCAGTGAGCATATCTGTAATGTATTGAGGGTCTAGGCCATTTAGTGATTTTTAGACAAGTAATAATACTTTAAAATCTATTCTGAATGTAACTGGGAGCCAGTGTAAAGACCTGAGGACAGATGAGATGTGCTCTGAGTTTCTGGCTGCAGCGTTCTGGATGAGCTGCAACTGTCTTTTTGGGAAGGCCAGTGAGGAGGCTGTTACAATAATCCACCAAGCTTCTGATAAAAGCATGAACAAGTTTTTCTAAGTCTTCACTGGAAAAAAGCATCTAATTCTTGCAATGTTTTTGAGATGATAGTATGCTGATTTACTAAATGCTTTGACGACTATTGAAACTCAGATCTGACTCCAGAGTCACACCAAGATTCTTGACCTTATTTTTTGTTGTTTGACCTTTAGAGACAAGGTACGCATTCACCTTGAGAACCTCATCTCTGTTCCCAAACGCAATCACTTCAGTTTTCTCTTTGTTTAAATGAAGAAAGTTTTGGCACATCCAATTGTTAATTTTATCAATGCATTGGCAGAGGGTGTCAATGGGGCTGTAGTCATTAGGCAGTAAGGCTAAGTAGATCTGAGTGTCATCAGCATAGCTGTGGTAGAAGATTTGGTTTTTTTCTTATTATTTGGCTCAGAGGGAGCATATAAAGGTTGAACAGGAGAGGTGCCAGAATCGAGCCTTATAGGATTCCAAATGTCATGGGTGTCCACCTTGACCTATGATCACCTATACTGACATAGTAACCTCTCCCTTCATGGTAAGATCTAAACCATTTGAGGACCATCCCAGACAGCCCTAACCCAGTTTTCCAGCCTATCCATAAGTATGCTGTGATCGACAGTGTCAAATGCGGCACTGAGATCGAGCAGTACCAGCACTGTTAGTTTGCCTGAATCTGTATTTAGGCGTATATCATTGATTATCTTTATAAGAGTGATGTGATGTGGTCTGAAACCAGATTGAAAATTGTCCAAACACCCCTTGAAGTTTAAGAACTTGTTAACCTTGTCATAAACAACTTTTTCAATGATTTTGCCAATGAAAGGGAGATTTGAGATGGGCCTGTAATTGCTCAATAGGGTATTATCCAGGTTGCTCTTCTTCAAGAGGGGTTTAACAACTGCAGTTTTAAGTGAGTTTGGAAAAATCCCTGAGAGAAGTGAAGCATTTACCACTTTTAGTAGATCCATTTCTAAACAGGTAAACACCATTGTGGGGAGCATGTCAAGACTGCAGGTTGATGTTTTCATAACTTGCACGATCTCTTCTAAGATTTTACCATTAATTGCCATGAAATCGGACATAATGTCTGATTTCTTAAATTGTGGTTGAGCTTGTCTGATTTCGACACAACTTGGCTGATTGGATGAGCTGATTGCCTTTCTGATATTATTGATCTTGTCAGTAAAGAAATGAGCAAACTCAGAGAGTAGTTCACTGGAAATCCATCTGGGATTGTGAGTCTCTCTATCGTTGCAAAGATTTTACGAGCATTATTTACGTTGCTGTTTATAAGGCTTGAAAAGAAAGTCTGCCTAGCAGTGCTTAGTTCTATATTAAAAGCACGAAGACTGTCTTTATAGATATCATAATGGACTACTAGTTTCGTCTTTCTCCACATACGCTCACCTTTTCTGCAATGTCTTTCCATCATTTGTACTCTTGGTGACCTTGTCCAAGATCCCTTTTGCCTGCTAGTCATCTTCTTGGCTTTATCAGGAGCAATGTCATCTATGACACTCTTACTTTAGAGTTAAACAAATCAAGGAGAGAATCAACAGAGTCTGCAGATATACTTGGTGCTAGCGATATGGCCTTCATAAACTGCTCACTAGTGTTCTCATTATGCATCTCTTTCTGACAGAGACAGATCTGTCTTTAATGGCTGGAGTGATCAATATATCAAAGAAAATACAAAAATGATCAGTGCAACATCCTTAACAACAGTCAATGAAATGTGTAAACCCTTAGTTATAAGTAGATCAAGAGTGTGTCCACGATTGTGTGAGGGTCCTTGAACATGCTGAGTCAGATCAAAAGTGTTCAAAACAGTCATCAGTTCTTTTACAGCATTGATTTCTGGATTATCAATGTGAATATTAAAATCCCCAGCAATGGTAAAATAGTCAAATTCAGAGGTTACTAATGATAACAGCTCTGTAAAATCAACCATAAAAGTTGGAGAAGTTTTGGAGGTCTGTAGATAATGATCAATAAGATACATGGAGCACCTTTCAGTGCTATACTCAGATATTCAGAGAAATTAAAATGGTCGTGCCCAACTGAGCCTGGTTTCTCTCAAGGTTTTTTTTCTTCACTTCCGCCTTTAGTGAAGTTTTTTTTCCCTCTCCGCTGTCGCCACTGGCTTGCATGGTTCGGGATCTGTAGAGCTGCGCATCGTTGGATTTGCTCTTCAGTGTTTGAACTCTCAGTAGTGATTTTTAAACCACACTGAACTGAGCTCAACTGAACTGAACTTAAACACTACAAACTGAATTACACTGTTCCTATTTACTGTGACCTTTTATGTGAAGCTGCTTTGACACAATCTACATTGTATAAGCGCTATACAAATAAAGGTGAATTGAATATTCAAAAGACAAAAGTCACCAAATGACACTTGTTTACACTCATAGACATCTTTAAACAGGGCAGCGATACCTCCACCTCTCCTATTGGCTCTGCAAACACTCAAAAAATCAGAGTTTAAAGGTGCTGTTTCATTCAGAACTGCTGTGCTACAGCTGTCATCTAGCCAAGTTTCATTTAAAAGCATAAAATCAAGGCAATTTGTGTTGATAAAATGATTGACTAAAAGTGACTTATTGTTAAGTGATTGGATGTTTAAAAGTGCTAACTTAACAGTTTTAGCTGTTTTCGCTACAGTAGTCTCAGATTTATATTTAATAGACACAAGATTTTAGTGATTTGCTATACGGCCTGAAGAAGTCTTTGGTTTTCTGTCACGTAATACAACACATATATGTGTAGAGAAAGCTATCGGCACACTGGGTTCCTGCTTGTTCTGTAAACATCTGATAAAGACATTGTTATCTAAGCAGGCACCCGAGACACATCATGGAGAGCTGTTGTTTTCACCAGCTAAAGATGGTTCGTTGTTGTTTGGGCACTGGCAGTGGGGCAAAAGTCGGAGGGCTCTTCCAGGTGGGCTCAGAGGTGGTTGTGGAGCAGGCCACTATTTGGTTGGTAACTGGGGGCTTGCGGCAATGGAGTGTGAAAGTTTAGTTTCAGCATACACTAGTTCTTCCATCTTTTTTGAGAAACGCAAGAGAGGCGAGCAAGATGACAATGAGAATGTGTCTGGTGACAGAGGCTGTGGCTCTGGAGATGCTGGCTGCTGAAATATGTTTTTCTGGCTGTTTTCCTGAGGATTTCCTTGAGTGACGAGACTTGATGCTGTTCTGATGCATCACAGTCTGTCTGGGTTGAGCAGAGGGCCAGTGACAGTGTCTTTATCAACAGTGGGTGTTTTGGCTGCGTGGCGGTATCAGTCCTTGGATGATGCGTCTGCCTCAAGTCCACTCAGGAGCTGATTTGAGGTCCTGTGGTCATCCGGACATTTGCTAGGTGTGTATGTGCCATTTGGATTGAGGTCAGTGGCACACACAGCTGATGGATAACGGAGGGAGAAAAAGATATTGTCGTTTAGCACCTTTGCACCAAGTTTGTTTGGGTGAAGGCCATCTGATGTAAACAGTTGTCTTTGGTTCCAGAAGAGATTGAAGTTGTCAATAAAATTCAGTCCTTTCCTGTTACATGTTTTCTGCAGCTATGCATTGAGACCAAGAAGCCGTGAAAACATATTTGTCCCTCTTGTAGGGAGTGGTCCACTGATGAACGGCTGAATTTTCAATCTTTCAACAGTTTCCAAGAGCACTTAAGCAGTTCTGACTGTTCCTTCCGGATATCATTCTTCCCCACATGGATGATAATCCATTTTGCAGTCTTGTGTTTTTTCAGAATTTCCTCAAGTTCTTTGTTTACATCAGAAACTGTTGCCTGAGGGAAGCAGTATGTCATTGTAGATTCGCTCCTAAGGTTCCTGATTATTGATTATTATCTCCTACAACTAGTGTTCTTATCTCATGTGCGATCGGAGCAAAATGCCGCTGACTAGTCGACCTTGAGCCTCTGTTCCATGCAGAGTTAGTTGCTGAGTCATGCAATCTCTGTCTGACTGCATTTGGGGATTCTTTACCCATATTAATCAATAATTCAAATCTGTTCTGAAGCTGTATTTCAGTCTGAGCTGTATTTGGGGTAGAATACGCTAATGCAGCAGAGTATGATCTGACCCCGTGAGTACCCTTTGGTTTCACACCTTGTTTATGCCAATGCTCATTTTTTAACAGTTTTATTCAGTTTTTCTGTGCTCAAAACAGTGGCAGGAATAGATTTATGGGACTCACCGGCTATATGCTGTGAGCGTCCACAATGAAGCTGCAGTTCTGGTCGGATCGCAAGTAACTTTGTTTCAAGAACTGCAATCTTTTGTAAAAGTTTGTGGCAGTTTGCACAGCAGTGAGAATCTGAATTAATCCGATCCAGGAGCATTTTCACAGCTGTGTTTTTCCGTCTCAGGAATGTGAACAGCTGATAGCTGGTAGCGGGAGGATTGTTTAGATGATAATTCCCCTCTTGTTAGTAAAGCTATATTCCAGAAAGTTTGTAGAATCGATGCTGATCTTCAAGCTGTGTCGTTTGAGCACTGTGCTGATAGGCTCAAGTTAAAATTAGGGTATAAGATATAAAAGCTGGTGGGCAGAGAGCGGAGCAGTAAGCAAAGACGTCCAAACAGTAGTGAAGCAGGAAGTTTAGAGCACCTATAACTGTAGTGAATGATATAACTTCACTAATTAGTGAGCACATCTAGTGATTTTAGCTTTAAGTATAATTTTTGTCTATAAAACACAATTAAATGGCTTTCTTCAGATGTTCCAATAGCCCAACTCTTTATTAAACACCTAACACGGCAAGACAGGAAAATACGTTTTTTTTAAATTGTTTTATTTATTATAATTTTAATTTTAATGAATAACAATAATTTTCTGCAGCATTTTTAAAAGTTGCATCTCTAAGCATTTTTCTAAATAAAGTGAAACAGATGCATATGTAACAGAAATATAGAAAATAAATAAATATATTCATTGTTATTTGCTGTTTGTGTGTTTTTGTGTTTTAAAGATTCCTCCAGTTCAGTATAAGGATTCAGGTCTCTGGTCCAGTTTAAGCTAAAAGATACTGATTCGGTGCATCGCAGAACATTAGCGATTCTTTCTATACACAATTGTTAATTTTGCACAATGAAAGAATACAATTTTGTCTATTAATACAAGCATTCAGATAAATAAACTGTAATTCTCTAATTTTATACGCTCAAAGAAATCCTGCTACTTTGTCTTCATCAAACAAAACTTGAGTAGATTCACAGAAGACAACAGGAGTATTTATAGCAAACACATAGAAGTACATTTGGAATAATTTGTCTCTACATATTAGAGTTTTATCCTGTTCCGTTTTAAAATCTCATCTGAAAACTCATTTTACTCTTTGAATTTAAACCATATGAGAGTCTTGTGTCCTTTATTTGTCCTTTGTTTAAATGGTGCATGCTTGTACAACTATTTTTGCACTTGTTGTCTTTAAAAGCGCATTAGAAATAAACAGTGACTTGACTTGACTTTGAATTAATAATCCGCTTGCCTTTTTTTTGAGCACTGTTGAGCAAGTTCTTAAACACCTATGATTAGCCATTGTGTTCACATCCTCAACAGAAATGATGATGCTGAATGGCTGCTTTGATCACAGCTGATCCATGACAGACGTAGTGGACAAAACTCGTTCTACAGACAGCCTGGATCCACAAGTATCACTGTGATATCTTTACAGCTTTCATTTTCTGCCTGTCCAGCAAACCAACTGTCCAGAAAACTAACAAGCAGGGAATTGTGCAGTTATCTGCTTTCTAAGTAGTTGGAGCGTTTAATTACTCGTGCTCACCTCCCTCACCATAGTAAGCTACAATGACATATGCATATGAGATAAATTATAGCAGTATGTAACAACCGGTTATGATCCATTGCTGAACAGATACCGAATTGTTTTGACACTCTTATGGTGTATATTTGAAACAAAGCTACTTTAACTTTGAAAATGCAACATTATGAAGTTTACTTAGTAATACATTTAAATAGATTTGCCTTTTTTTAAATTATTCTAAGTCAATACATAGATCATCATAGATCAGATAATCATAGTGAATGCCAATCTACTGTAAGGGGCTTCACATTTGGTAACATAATATGTAACTGTCTGTTTGTTGTTATTGAGTAGAGAATTATTTACCTCAGTGTCTCCAGTTTACAGTTTGAACTCGTCAGTCCATCAGAGAGAAGCTTCATTCCTGAATCCTGCAGGTCATTGTTGCTCAGGTCCAGCTCTCTCAGGAAACAGTTTGAGGATTGTAGAGCTGAAGACAAACTCTCACAGGACCGAACAGTGAGATTACACCACTGTAGCCTGTGAGGATAAACATAAATAATGTTTTTTTTCATTTATCTAGCAGGGGAAATTCAGAGCTGAGACAAAAACATTTGAACGGTATGTTTTCAAGAGTTCACACTTAGCTGATGATTGATAATAAAGCATGTTTGCTGTTCCCGGAAGAGAGCTCTGAGCCCAGAACCTCTCCGACCAGCCCGGAGAGGGCTGAACCAGCGGCATTCTTGCTGTGAGGCAACAGTGCAACCCACTGGGCCACTGTGCTGCCCTATCGGAGAAGGGGAGGAGTAGAGGTGGAAGGGGGATTCTTCAAAACGAAGATGACTGGAGTAAAAATCTCTGGTAATTTATAGTGAGTCAGAATTCATCTGATTGGTGCAATATGTGGAGTTAATGCGGTACCAGCTGTGTTCAATCATAAGCACGTGGTCCTCTCAAAATTAGTTCATAAATAAACCACACTTCAAGAATTCACACTTAGCTGATGATTGATAATAAAGTGTGTTTGGCATGCTGTCCCGGGAGAGAGCCCTGAGCCCAGAATATCCTTGAGCCCGGGGCTCCCGCCCGTTTGGAGGGCAAGAGGAGAGTTTGAGCTCAGGTGGGTCTCGAGAACTTCCCAAGATGCTTTTTTAGCTCGGGACAGCAGCCGCATATTGAAGAAACCCCACAACAAGCTAAGGATCCATGCTATATCCGTCTGCTTGAAGGTGGAGAAGAAAGAGAGGCTCCTGTGGGAGTCGGGGTAGATTTTTGTGTGGTGAGGACTCCTGTAGGAGAGGGGGTGAAGTGGGCGGGGAGATATGACTCCGATGGAGTCGAACTCCATGGGAGTCCGAGTTGAGGAGAGATGGCCTATCCGAAAATAGGGAAGAGTAGCGGAGGAACTCAACGCTAAAAGGAAGGAAAAAAGTAGCGGAGTAACTTGGCGCTGGAAAATGGTTGGGAATTTAGAGGTGGGAAGGGTAGAGGAGTTGGAACTGTAGGGGGTGGGGGAAAGAGTGGAAGTATTCGACGCTGCAAGGAAGGGAAGACAGTGCGGAGGAACAATGCTAGGAAGGAGAGAACAGGAGATGTGGAAAATTAGATGCTGGAAAAAGTAAAGAAAGAGATATGTATTGGCCATAAAAACTGACTCCAGGGGAGTCAGAGCTCTGGGGGCGACTCCATGGGAGTTAGAGCTGTAGCTTGGCCTCCTGCAGGAGTCTGGGATATGGAGGGGGCGGTGGAGACTCTTGTGGGAGGACTGGGTGGGACTCCGAGGGAGTCTGAGCTCAGGGCGAATCCGGGGGAGTCAGAGCTTGGGGAGTGAGGGATTATGCGAAAGAAGAAAAGAGTAGCGGAATACTCAATGCTGGAAGGGGGGTTAGGGAGTTGGAGATGGTGGTGGGAGAGAACTGGAGAAGAGGGGTGGTTGAGGACAGGCGGTAAAGTAATTGACGCTTGAAGGAAAGACAGGAGGAGCAGAGAAACTCTACTCTAGGAAGTAGGAAAGGAGATGTGGAGAAACTCAACGCAGGAAGGAGTGATCAGGTCTCATCCTTAGGACCAGCTTAAACCAGCCAACCAGCTTAGGCTGGTTTAAGCTATTTTTTTTCAGTAGGGTCAGGTTGCAATGTTAAAAACTTAGCAAATGCTAGAAGTTGAATCCACTCAGTCATAACTCTCCTCAAACTGCTTGTGTGTGTGTGTGTGTGTGTGTGTGTGTGTGTGTGTGTGTGTGTGTGTGTGTGTGTGTATGTGTGTATGTGTGTTTGTTGTATTATGTAGATTAGTATGTTGTGTTATAGAGTAGCAATAAACTTTTGTTTCATTTTCAAGATCTGTGTTGGTGTGTTGTGTGCTTTAAAAGTTAATTCCTCATCTTCAGATACTGCTACCTTACTCATATGTAGGTTACGTGTAAGCTTTCAATAATTCTTTGTGAATCATGTTTGATTCTTTAGATTTGAATCCCCAAAGTTTAAATGTGATTTAAACCAAAGAGCTGATTCTTACAGAATCAAAGTATTGAAAAGAAGGTCTGAAAATGAAGTAAACATAAGGAGAACTGATATTGTATACTGGTGATCAGTAATACATATTTTACGTGAAAGCACAAATAGTCTGTGCTGTTTCTGCATTGCATGCATATGACTCATGGATTGCAAGTGTGTTGCAAATCGATGTATGAAATGCACATAAAGTGTATACATAAAACTCTTACAGTGCTCTTGTGGTGTTTTTGACCACTGGTATCAGTCTGACCAGTGCTTCATCAGATTTTCTGTATTTCTGCAGTTCAAACTTCTCTTTAGTCTCTTCTGACATCAGGAGCACAAACACCAGAGCCGACCACTGAGCAGAGGACAGATCCTGTTCTGTAAGATTTCCAGAGCTCAGACTCTTTTGGAGTTCCTTCACAAAGTCATCTTTCAGTTCATTCAGACAGTAGAAGAGGTTGATGGTCCTCTCTGCTGAGTTCTCCTTCTCTATTTTCTCTTTGATATAGTCAGTTGTGTCTTTGATGTTCTCAGTTTCAAGCTTCAGCCCTGGCAGGAGCTTCATCAGGTCACTCTGATTGGACTCCAGTGAGAGACCCATCAGACACCGGAGGCAAAGGTCCAGGTGTCCATTCTTGCTTTGTAAAGTCTTCTCGACTGCATCCTTGTGAAGTTTAAACAGGGTCTTTTTAGAGAGTTTCCATGACAGTTCCTTTTTCCTGGAATCAAGAAATAGATTTGCTTTCTTGTTGTTGTAAGTGAAAAACACATAGAGAGCAGCAATGAACTCCTGAACGCTGAGATGTACAAAACTGTAAACCTGTTCCCCTGAAATGGGGTTTTCCTCCTGAAACATTCGAGTACATAATCCAGAGAACACTGACCCTTTCTTGACATCTAGTCCACACTTTTGCAGATCTCTTTTGTAGAAAATCAGTTGTCCTTCCTCCAGCTGTTTAAAGGCCAGTTCCCCAAGCTTCAGAACAATGTCATCAAAAGACCAGTTATTGGCTTCTGGTTCAGTATCATTGATGTATTTTTCTTTCATCTGTTGTTTTTGAGACAGTAAGAAGTTGATGTACATCTCTGTGAGAGTTGTGGGTGTTTTTTCATTGCTCTCTTGATCCAGCAGTGGCTGAAGAACAGTGAGAGAGATCCAGCAGAAGACGGGGATGTGGCACATGATGTACAGACTCCTGGATTTCTTAATGTGACGGATGATGTTTCCAGCAACCTCAGGACTGCTGTTTTTGATGAAGTACAGCTCCTTCTGCTCATCATTGAATCCTCGCACCTCAGTCATCTGATCAATGTAGTTTCGGGGAATCAGACTGGCTGCTGCTGGTCTGGATGTGATCCAGATGAGGGAAGAGAACACCAGCTGTCTTTTTAAGAGATGTGTTATTATCTCACTCACTGTCATTTCTTTATCAACATCTGTAATTCCATCATCCTCTGTAAAGATCAATTCAAAGCGATATTCATCCAGTCCATCAAAGATGAACATGACCTTACCTTGTTCTTCAGGAAGAGAGCTCAGTCCTCCAGGTCTTCTAAAGAAGAACTTGTTAAGCAGACCTATGAGACTGTACTTTTCTTCTTTAATCAGATTCAATCTACGGAATGGCAGTGGAAATATGAAGACTATTTCCTGATTGTCTTTTCCTTCAGCCCAGTCAAGGATGAATTTGCTGACAGATACTGTTTTTCCCACTCCAGCGATCCCCAGTGTCAGGACTCTTCTATTTTGTCGACCTGTGTCAGGCTGAACTTTAAACATGTCATTACACTTGAGTGGTTTATCCTTGGCTATCTGTTGGTTGTGTTTTGACTCCATCTGTATCACCTCATGGTTATTCTCTCTTCCTCCAGTCTCATTTTCCACCACATATAGATCAGTGTAAATATCATCCAGGTACTTCTGGCGACCCGTCTCTGAATTACCAATTAATATCTGCTGATATTCCATCATTAATTTGTCCTTTAGTTCACGGCTGGTGTTTGTGTAATCAAGAGGAGGAGATTTACAGTTCTCTGAAGCTGCACCTTTACAAGAGAGATGAAAAACAAAAAACAATTGCACATATAAATAAAGTAACAAATTCAGATGAATGAACATTGACATTCAGCATGAGCAGACATGCAGGTTCCTGAAGCCCAAAAATGTTGATAATGTGAAATGCAGGCACCCATTTATATGCATTAGCATTATGATTAAGAATCACTGTTATCTGTAGCAAAGCTGAATTTAAGACAATCTGGGGCCGGTTGCACCTGCAGAGCATAAATTAAAATGAAGCCTAGCTGTGACATAAAGGGGCACTACATTGCAACTTACGCACTACTAAATATGTTTTAGTAGTAGAAAACACTCATTCACATCACCTAAGAGCAAATCCTTAGAGCAATTGCCCTTGGCTCTATAAAACAGCAACATAGAATGATGTTGATGATGTCTAATGAGACCTCTTTCACCCAACAGACTGAAAGAGGAAAACTGAAGACGATTGGCGTACCACACAGGCACTTCTTTACTTTGATTCACCGACATACCTTTGAAGCACCTCTCTAATTTGATTACACGGCACTCACCAATAGCATAAACGCACCTTTCTCCCCTTTTGTTCACTTTCATTGTCAAATTAATTCCCTCTGGGGTCTGTTCACCTGGAACTTGTGTCTGCATTTTCACTCCTCCCTGCTACAGAGTCCATAAATTTAAATAATCATTCAGTTTCTTTTCGGCTTAGTCCCTTTATTAATCAAGAGTCACCACAGCGGATTGAACCGCTCTTCCAGCCACAACCCATCACCGGGAAACACTCATTCACACACATACATTATGGCCAATTTAGCTTATTCAATTAACCAATATCGTATGTCTTTGGACTGTGGGGGAAACTAGAGCACCTAGAGGAAACCCACGCGAATACGTGGAGAACATGCAAACTCCACACAGAAATGCCAACTGACCCAACCAAGGCTTGATCTAGCGACTTTCATGCTGTGAGGCGATTGTGTCACCCACTGCACCACCACAACGCCCTTAAAATGATATTATGTATTATATATCTTCATGACTGAGTTTTTCTCCCTGCTCTATTCTCTTTCATATGTAGTATATTAAATAACAAAATCAAGTTAAATGTATTGATAACATCATATGTATTTTGTCTGCATTCAAAGCTTGCGATGCAGGTATGCGTGTCATCTGTTATAATGACTGATTGTAATGTAATGTACTATGCAGTTTAACAAATTAAATGCTTTTTATTGGATATTACATGATTTAATGCTACTAAGCATGACTTCTCTTACGGAGAGCTTATGACCTACTAACTATGCTTTGCCTTAAGACCATGTGGTGCAAGCGAATTAAGAATAAATTTAGTTACAAACAAGCTAGTAGTTACTAAGCCTCTAATGTTGGCTTTACATTCCAGTTTAAGAAAGACCTTACGAACAGCTGCTGCAACCCAACCCTGGTTAAGAAACTATGCAACAAATGTTATAACAATACATTTGAGTCAAAAACAGTTGCTAGGACAGGATTTTTATATGAAAGATTTTATCAAATAGAATCGAAAATAGGTTGAACTGATAAAAACAAGAGTCAAATGATCACATTTGTAAAGTTTTAAAGTAAAATTAAACAATACCTTGCTTCTGTGTATTCTCCAGCTGATCAGCTAATTGATTCTGGTTTATTTTCTTGAAGATGTCCTTTGTGATCTTCACAGCTCCTTCTGGTTTAAAACAAGACACCATCTTATCCACCTTATCTTATCTTCCGCCTGTCTGCATTCTCCATTTCAGCTTTTGAAATACATTCATGGTCATTTATTAAATGCCACTGAAAGTCATTTAGTTCATCCTCTACTAATTCATCCAGTGATTTCTTGAGCAGCTGTTTAACATTCGCCATGGTGCTTCATCCATTCACAGCTACACAGGACAAGAGCAACAACATCTGAATTAGTTTCACAATTAACGTATAGACCTAAGAGTTTATTTGTTATTTGAATAATCAAATTAACCTGTCACAAGAAACTTGACATTTCAAAAAGCTGAATTTAGAAAATTGATTGTCATTATTTTAAGCTGTACTTACTAACCAGGAATAATGCAGATATAGACTCTACTTGTTGCTTGAGCAGAAGTTCTGGAACTTTTCTTTCTTTATCATCATACAGGAGTGTTTATTTAGATGTTCAACTGGTTAAACCACAACCACTTTAGAAAAATAATAAAACCAGTTTTTCAAATGACTTCAGATGACCGATGAGATAGGTGGAGAATCACACACTTGTCCAATGTCACTTGTCCAAAGTGAAACCCTGGCATACATATTCAGTTCAATTCATGTTTATTTATTCAGTGATTTTACAATTTAGGTTGTGTCAAAGCAACTTAACATTGTTCTAGTAAAGTCCAGATTTCAGAATTAAAGTTCAGTTTATTTCAGTTCAGTGCGGTTTAATTTTCAATCCGGAAAGTTCAACACCGAAGAGCAAATCTACTGAATCACAGCTCCACAAGTCCTGATCCGAGCAAGCCAGTTGCGACAGTGATAAAGAAAAAAACTTCACCAATTGATGAAGTGAAGCGAAAAAACTTCAAGAAAACTAGGCTCTGTTGGGCATGACCATTATTCTTCTGGCCAAACTTCCTGTGTGGAGTTGCAGTCTAGGCGCCGGAAGCTGGAGAAGCAGCAGGTGTGAGTAGGACACCAGTGGGTGGTCAGGCTGACCCACAGGTTGGAAATATGAAGTGGCTTATTAAAAAAGTTGTTTACTTTGCCTTAAATTTGACCAGTAGACATTCATCCTACTGAGGAAATGTACTGATTTTACCAAACACTTAAATATTGAGGCTACAACCTTTTAGTCAGAATTGTTGAAGGTTTACCTATTATTAGCAGCAGATATTCATCATCAGGGCTCAATCATCACTTAATTAATCACTTAATTCTCTCATTAACTTTAACTCTGCTGCTGAGTTATTTTAACTCAATTTAGAGTAGGAGCAAATAGACTCTGAGCTGAGGAAATGTTAAGCTGAGCAACATGTCTGCCATCCTGCAGCTTGATGTCAGAGTGATGAACCTCTTTCCTGCCTTTCTGTAATGTTGCTGACAGTACCAGAGATTGCTACTGTATGAAAGTTGCAGCTTATTGTAACCTTTTTGAATAGCTTTATCATTGTTGTTTTTGTGATGCTTCTCTCTGTGTGGGAAGCTGTAGGCATGTGTGTGCCATTTGATTCCTGTGAACCCCTTTTCTCTTGTTTATGTTCAGGGATTTAGTGCATGTTTCTGTTGTTAATTTTCTTTTAATTTGTTGGTATAAACCATTTTACTCCCTCTAGTTAAAGGCTGCTTTTTTTGTTTTTGTTTTTATGCTTCTGATTTTACTTTTATCATTTGTGCTTTTGTTAAACTACTTGAACATAACATAAACATGTAAACATGTTTGTCATGTGGAGCAGAGGACTGCTACTAGCTCACCTTGACCAATTTTACTTTACTCTTTTGCTCTATTAAGCTGCGGTCACACTAGAGCTTGAGCTTGCGGAATTCTGCGAAAAGGGGCGGGATTAAACAAGATAAATAGACATTTGAAAAACCGAGCGATTGGTCCATATTTTACATTTCTGTCCAGAGAGGTCATGTTTTGATCATCGATTGGTCTCATGCAGTCGAGTAATGTGATTTCACAGGTCAGAGTTCACCAAGCTTGAACTTTGTAACGCAGTAAAATGCGAAATTTGATGCACGTTGTGTTTCTGATCTGATAGAAGTCTATTGTGAGAAAAGTGCAGTGTGACCGCAGCTTTACTCTCTTACCTTAGACATTTAGCATCAGGGACACAACAGTTAAGTAACACCACTTAAGTCAGGCTAAAGTGTGTCATTGTAATGTGCGTTACTAAGACTGTAACAAGTACAATATTACCAAACTTGGAAAAGTTATCTGTTATATTACTGCATTAAAGCAAAACTAATATATTACAGTAATTGCTCTACTTATGTAATGTGTTACTCTCAACACTGATATTCAAAGCAGAGAAAAAGCTTCTATTGATGACAGATAGACAGACAGACAGACAGACGCACACATAATGAGTGAGCCAGTGACCAATGCTCAAAAGTAAAGTACATCTGAGAAAGAGGCACTGGCCCTGGTGTTAGCTTTAAAGGCCCATGAAACGCCCCCTGTCTCAGCAGGGTGCTTTCACACCTCCAGTTTAAAAAATGTCAGGAAAGTGGGTGAGTCCAGCTTTCTTTAGGTGGGAGTGGTGAGTGGCGAACGTAGGAAGGGTTTGCATGAAAAGGGGTTTCAGTACATGCACTACATATAATTTTCACAGCTGCAACACAAACACAGGGGAGATAGACTGTGACTATGTTTACGTGGACATCAGTAATCAAATCATTTGCCTTAATCTAAATAAGACAATATGATTAAGGTGTGTACATGAGTTGCTTTTTAAATCTTCATTTCATGATCTCTTTTTACATGTTATAGCACATAATTTGATTAATGTCATCGCATCACCACGCTATCCACATTTCCTCCGGTGTTTCATGTAATTTCGGGTGTTTCGTTCTTAATTTGTCAACTTTAACTGCAGTTTGGCACTTTCATTTTCATTCAGGAACATTTCATGCATGCCCCTCATGAAAAACAAGATATTGGATGTGAGGAAATGCTGGAAGAATGTTGTTTTAATGGAATTTAATACCGCACACCATATGGGAGAGAAAAAATAAACCTCCGCATTTTTCTGTAGATGCAAAGACTCAGTAGGTGCAGAGAATAGTGCCACTATCCTGTCACAAAATGCAGTGAAAATCATACGTGGTGAAAATCCAATGGTAATAGTTTGATTAAGATGTTTGCATATTTACATTCAGAGAGGAGCATTTAGAGCAGATCTTACAGTCCATAATATTTTAGTGGTATTACTGTAAACTTAGTAAATAAATCATTTTGACTAAGGTATGTCTTTATAAACTGAAAGAGTATTGCTGATGATACCAACTAACTTTGTCATCTGAATAAACATAAACAAAGAACACTGATCGCACATTTACCAAATGCATAGAGACGGGACAATCAGCAGGAACTGGAACCGCATCTTTTTTTAAAGAAGACAAGGAGCGGCAAATCCGGATTTCACCATTTCCAGATGCGAAAAGCTCTCGGGTAAAATTGTTTCCTTATAAACGTATTTTTGTCACATGTTAGCACACCACTGTAATCCACAAATGTGGGCCCACACGCGAGCAGTGTTCTTATCATGGGAAAATGGAAACAAACACTGACGACCCATGTCTCCAAAAATTCTACTTTTACTTCTAATTGTTTTAATTATGGTTGGCAACACAACGTGTCGTCTCTTTGCCATCTGAACACTGTAACAGGTAAAACAGTCGCTGAAGCTATATTATGCATATTAATGAAGTTGCACATCATTCACAATAGAGCTTGGTGATTGGTTCGAACAAAGTCTTTCTCATGAATTAATGATGAAAACTCAAAGACGTCACTTTGTACCGGCCGATACAGACATTCAGTCTCAACGCTGGAATTGACACAAGGATCTTATGGGCGTGGCGCAGCTTCAAAATGTCTTTTCAAACTGGAAGAACGAATTTGCATAAAATAAAAAACAACCAATTTGAACTTTTTAGTGAACTATATGTGTCCTAATAGTGTTTTTAGCAACTAAGGACGTATATATGACTGTCAACATCTCAAAAAATGTGTTTTGGTGTTTTATTACTCTTTAAAGCATTCTGAAGTTTACCTAGGTAGTAGTATGAGTTGTGTGGTACTGTGTATTTCAAATGCAGCATGAGTACTGTTTTAAGTCAAGGACTACCTGGATGATCTATTATATTTTCCAGAATCAGGTACTTTATGCATACAGAAGATTTGCTTTCAGTTAAGAGTGCAGTAACAACAACATGTTTCTACATTTATGGATGATGTTATTGATGTAGTACTATTGATTTAGAGAATTAATGATTTTACTACTGAATGAAACTACTTTTAACAATATTTACTATGTGTATGAAATAACAGTAGTAAATTAAAAAATTTTTGTGATTAAACTCTGTGAGATGAACACAATAACAGTGATTATTCGTTTAGCCCGGCTTCCAGAGAATAGGGATGTTTTTTGGCAAAAAAACGAATTTGATTAGGAACCTATATCAAGAAGAATCTCTTGTGTATGGTGTGTACAGACATTTTGATTATGAACTGTGTGTAGTTTTGGAAACTAATATAAAATGAATTTAATGTTTATGTTATCAATGAATTATAAAAAGACAGGAATTGTGGTGGAAATTCATTTATACACATTACGAGGTCTGTTTTTTATACATTATTTAAGCCATGCGTGGCAATTTTGGCACCTGTTAATTTTCTCTGTCCTTCTGTATACATTAACTAGTTAGGCTGTATGTGGCAGGGAACAAAACTGCAATTCACGAATAGTGACCTTGTGTTCTGTGAAAATTACATAAAAGGCGAACACTCGCTTCCTTCAGTGTCTTACTCTGCAGAAACTGGCGTTGATGTATGATTGTGTGACTTTCTTTGCAAAGAATAAAAGCTTTAAAGACATTCTGGGTAAGAATTTGTCTTCTTGACCACAGAGAGAGCCTCTTTGAAGAAAATAGCCATTACAATGACATATGAGACAAACAAAAATCTGGAGATCATGTAAATACACTGCAATATTTACAGCTCAGAGAATATGAAATCAGACAGGGTTGATTATGTTTGATGAACAATAGTGCAGCAAACCCTCACTGATGATTCTGACATCATTAATAGCAGCTCTTATTTAGGTAGGCTGAAAAAAGATTTCTCTCACTGATTTCATTGAATATACTTTATATATACTGTGATGTTTGTGTTGACCAATGATATCTCTTCATAAGTGTGCATTTTCACTACTTCAGAAATAAGTATTCAGTGGGATGAGGAAGCAGTCCTCAAAATAAACCTGTTTTGTAAGTCGTGTGCCTTCTTCTAGACATGAACAGGTTTCTTGATGTGTATCAGCAACTTCTTTAGCAGAAAACACTCTCCCCACTCTTCATTTAGTGATAAAATACTGGAAAATGCAGCAGAACATTTTCAGCAGAATATCAGTCAAAAAGATGAACACATTAGAGTCATGTGGTGAATGCTGTGAATTACACTGTTGCTGATTATTACTGCAGATTAAAGACAGCATTTATTGAAATATGTGTGTGAGTAAGATCTGTGTGTGCAGGAGCGGACTAAACCAATAAGTAAGGTAAGCAGCCACTTAGGGCCCCGGGGAGCCCAAGACCAATGCCAAAAAACCTATATTAATCATAGAGCTATTTTATACATTTTCTATCGTATGTTGTCAAATCTGTCTATAATGTTAAGATTTTAACGTTTTTTCTTCTTTTCAACACTGGGGCCCCCATGAAAAATGGAACGTTCCTTCTGTACTTCACATGCGTGAGGTGTGAGCACTTCCTTCAATCAAAGACACTGCTAGCTAGTGTTGCCAACTTAGTGACTTTTCAGACTCCCCTAGTGCCAATTTTTTTTTTTCAAAAAAAAACGACTTGGAGTTCCGGTTATTGTGATGTATTCTGATGTACACCACTAGGTGGTGCCCTGTACTTGTGTATACTGTGAAGCACTATGTACATAGAGTGCAGAACAAGAGAAACTCCGGCTAACTAAATAACCTTGTCTGCTGTCTTTATTTATTATTCTATCCTTTTATCTAAATATGCCTAAACATTAAGAGTCTACAGAATATAATACATGGTGTCAGAAGTTAAAGATGGATTAGTTAAAGCCACCGAATAAGTTAAATTTTGAAGGAAATACTGCGGAGAATTGGAGAATCTGGATACAAAAGTTTGAACTGTATCTTGTGCCAAGTGGAACATCTGAAAATTCAGGTAAAATAAAATGTGCTACGTTTCTACACGCCGCTGGAGATAAAGTACTCAAGGTATTTAATACCATGGAGTTCACAGCCGCGGAAGCTAATTATTATGAAGTGCTAAAGGAAAAGTTCAAAAGTTACTGTGAACCTAGAAAAAAACAGACATATCTAAGACACGTGTTTTTCACTCGAGCACAGGCACCAAATGAACTGATTGATGCTTATGTGACTGATTTAATGAATGAAGCTAAAGAGTGCGAATTTGCACAGTTGACAGAATCTCTGATTCAAGACCGCATTGTTTGTGGAGTGAACAATGATCAAATCAGAGCAAGACTCTTGAGAGAGCCAGATCTAGATCTGAACAAAGCCATTAATATCTGTAAAGCGAGTGAAGTCACTAAAAGCCAGATAAAAGCTCTTCAGGGGGGCACTAGCGAGCAATGCTTCGATAGGTCGCACTCTCTGACAGCTCCCGCAAAATCTCAAATAAATCGTCATTTTGAAGGATTATGTTTTCATAATCAATCATATCTTGATTCTAAGTAGCCAGGGGATTCGGTTATACATCAGTAACAAGAAGAAAGCAAGTGGAAAACAACATAACTCGAAAGGAAAAAAGGAAGGTGAAGCAGGCCCTACGACACCAAGCTCACCTGAAAACCTTTTACATGCACTCAGTGTGGGAAGAGATTCAGCCAATCATCACACCTTAATGGACACATGATGATCCACACTGGAGAGAAACCATTCACATGCACTCAGTGTGGGAAGAGTTTCATCCGCTCATCATCCCTTAATCTACACATGAGAATCCACACTGGAGAGAAACCATTCACATGCACTCAATGTGAGAAGAGTTTTAACCAATCATCACACCTTAATAAACACATGATGAGCCACACCATTCAGAGATACCATTCACTAGCACATAAACCGCAGCCACACTAGACTTTTCTCCCCATAGACTTCCATATATACGCACGCGAATGCGTCAGACCGGAAATGCAAGTTTGTGCGTCAAGTTTCGCAGTTCACTTAGTTGTAAAGTTCAAGCTTGGTGAACTCTAACCTGCGAAATCGCTTTACTTGACTGTGTGAGACCAATCGAAGATCAAAACATGACCTCTCTGGACAGAAATTTAAAATATGGACCAATCGCTCACTTTTTTTAATGTCTAATCATCTTGTTTAATCCTGCTCTTTTTCACAGCGCCGTACAACAGAATTTCGCATGCTCAAACTCTATTGTGACCGCAGCTTCGGTGTGGGATGAGTTTCAGCAACTCCTCAGACCTTAATAAACACATGAAGACCCACACTGGAGAGAAACCATTCACATGCACTCAGTGTGGGAAGAGTTTCAACCGATCAGCAAACCTTAATGAGCACATGAAGATCCACACTGGTGTGAAAGAGTATATGTGCTTTGAGTGTGAGACTTTTATTACAGCTCCAAAATTGAAACTGCACCAGATGATTCACACTGAAGAGACTGTACAAGTGTTCACACTGTGACAAGAGGTTTAATCAGTTAACACATCTGCAAACACAAAAGAGGATTCACACTGGAGAGAAACCGTACAGATCTGATCAGTGTCTACAGAGTTTCACTCATTCTGCGCAGATTATGAAACACATAGACAAAAAGTTGCACACATGACATGAATGCAGCAAAACATTTTCTCATGTGGACAGGATGTTTCATGTCTGAATAATGTTTGAAAAGGCTGAGTGACGGTATACTGTTTTCCAAACAGTAAATGTGTTGCGCACCTCCCGTTTACCGTAAACACAATGATGGCAGCTAAGAGAAGAACAGTTTCATAAACATCTGTCAAACAACCCCTCTGCAGCTTAAAATCTCAGGGAAGACACTGCACATCAAAGAAGGTGGAGCTCCAGGACGGTTAGTTTGCAGTATACCAGGGCCTCAAGTTTAGAAAGCCCTTTCAGTTGTCCTGTGTTGCATATTTTATTAGTAAAGTTTCTTTACTTTTAGGTTCAAGATTCTTCCTAGTTTACTACATTTACTTTTTGAGTAGAATACAAACTTGATGAATATTTTATGATTTAGGCAGAGCGACAGTGATTAGGTTTTACAATAATAATACACTGTGATGATCCCAAGACTCCAGATTGGAGTATGTGGTAAATCCTGATTGGATGCCTGACTACTCCTCGATGGGTATATACAAGTTGTTGTGCTAGCTACCCCAGGATGCTTTGGCTACTCAGGAATCCTCATGTCAAGACCTGCCATCTCATTGACTCTTTAACCTTATGGTTTTGTTTTGCATAACTTGTATCATGTAGTTAAAGCGTTGTTGTAATTATATCCTAAGTTGTTTATCTTCATTATTATCACTAGACATTTGTTGGTTGCTTAGATTGATTGTTCTTTGAGTTACATTTTATATTAAATAATTTGCATTCAGGCTATTTTGTTGGCTCGTTTCTCTTTTATGGTGTGGCTCAAACAAGTGGGTCATAACACTTTGTAAAATGTGTCTAGTTGTATCTGAGATCTTGCCCTTTCAGTCATGACCATAGTTGTGAGTAGGAACCTAGATTGAGCAGAAAATTGAGAACATTGCCTTTCGTCTCAGCTCCTTCACCACAACAGACAATCACATCATCTGCATTACTGCTGCCGCTGCACTGATCCATCTTTTAATCTCACATTCCATTCCTCTTGAGAAAAAAAAATAAACGCAGATACTTGAACTCCAATTGGGGTGAGGACTCTCCTCCAAACTGGAGATGGCCACCTTTTTCCAGTCAAGCACCATGGTTTCTGACTTAGAGGTGATGTTTCTTTCCCTGGACAACGTTATCTGCAAATGGCAGAGACAGTCCTAGCCTGCACCAAAAATTCTGTCAGTAAAAATTATTATATTTCTGAGATCAGTCTCAAAAATAACACATTTACAAAAAAAAACAAATAAATGAATGGATAGACATTGTAGTGGTGGAAGGGGAAGTAGGATGGCTTTTTCAACTATAAACCAAGATGGAGCTCTCTCAGAAGGGATGGACCAGCGCGAGATGTCTCAGACTGAAGGCGTAATAATGAAATAAATACTCAGGAAGCCCCAACCCTTTTTCATCAACTGGCTGTTGCGATGTACTCCTATGCCACCTAGGGTGCTTATTGTTCCAGATAAATTAATTGACTAAATAATCCAACGGTTTTAAATATTGTAACGAAATATACTGAAGTAGAGAAGTAAATTTAGGAAGGCAATTCAATTTGAGTATGGTAGTTTGTTATTTTGAGTACCTCAGAGCAGTGGTTCTCAATTCTGGTGCTTGTGCAAAATGAGTTGACAACCGTCCCAAATTAAATTTAGCTCTTATTACTAGATATTAGAATCACACCTGAGAAACCACAAAAGCAGAGATTTGGCTTATCTTTAACTGCTATAAATCAGCAAGAGACAACATTTGTTTAGTGTCCTCCGCCGACTGGCCTCGATGAAACACAGCGTTCCTGATTGGTTGGTGACTCAGCTTCAGTGAAGTCCTTGGGATTGACTCGCTTGTGAGTGGAAGTTGTCCTGGTTATCCGGGGTGACAGACTCTGCTGCGAGTCGATTTGCAGAAGTTTTTTGTGGTTTTGGGGTTGCATGGAAAGTTCTTTGTGACCCGATTGCGTGCCGATGCAGTGTCCAAGAGCAAGGCGAGAGGGGGCAGAGAGCATGAGCGAGCTAATGCAAAAATCAAAGTTTTACTGTTGCAGTAGATTAAGTCAGTGTTTCCCAACCCATGTTCCTGAAGGCACACCAACAGTCACCTTTTCAATGTCTCCCTAATCAAACACACCTGAATCACCTAATTAGAACATAGGAAGAGACTCCAAAACCTGAAGTTAATTAGTCAGGTAAGGGAGACATCCAAAATATGTACTGTTGGTGTGCCTCCAGGAACAGGGTTTGGAAACACTGGATTAAGTGATCTGGTTTGGTCCATCCCATTGGCACTGTCTTCTAATGAGAAGTTGCCATGGAGGGCGGGCCCACGCCCTGTACCATTATGCTCAGGGTAAGTCATTAACAGACTGCTTGGTAATTTCATGTGGTAAAATATCTTGTAAGTTCGTTACTATGTTACATCAAATGTTACAAGACAAATACTGTTTCTGATACTAGTTTTTCATTTACACCAATGTATTGCAAATATCACTAGCTTTTGTTTAGTACCAGACATCATACATTTCAGACACATACAGAAGGATTCATCTGCTATAAGGGTTAAAAACCATTGATTAACTGCAATAAATACATGTTGTATTCAAATGAAGCCACTGCCCCAGAGGGACACATTTATTGATCTCCTTAAGTCTCTGGAAGTAGCACACAATTCTTAAAATCACAAATCCAATTTTTGTTAACTCACAAGTTGTCTTTTGAATTTATGTATTGGATTTTGTAATGGACTAATTTTGTGCATGGATTAATGTTATTTTGTTTTTATTTTATTATTTTTGAGACTGAGAATCTTACATTTACATTTACATTTAGTTGGGAATGGGAAGACATTCCTCCAGCATGGAACAGTTAATGAAAAGGTTTTGGAAAGTGATTTATAACCTGCACTCACTACCATATTTGGAGGCTCCTGGAGGGGATGTAGACATTCAGCAGTAGGTGGAGGTAAGAGGGTGCAGTGCCAGTGATTTGAACTAGATAGGAGCCTCGAGCGGTAACCAATGCAGAGAGATAAAGAGAGGAGTTACATGGGCTCTTATTGAAGACCAGATGAGCTGCAGCATTCTAGAGCATCTGTAGAGGATTAAGGGTGCAGGATGGGAGTCCAGCTAGAAGAGCACTGTAGGAGTCCAGCCCTGAAATGACAAGAGTTTGCACTAAAAGTTGTGCAGCATGATCTGTTAAGAAGAGTCTGATTTTTCTGATGTTGAAAAGTGCAGATCTGCATGATGGAGCTGTGATAGCAAGGTCCTCTTTGAAGGACAACTCATCATCTAGAATCACCCTATGATTGTTTACCAAACTACATGGGGTAATGGTGGATGATCCCAGCTGGATTGAGAAATTGTGTTGATTGTGTGGAGTTGCAGGGAAGGTGATGTAAGCAGATTAGTAAGCAGTTGGTGATGTTTTTTCCAAGCTGATATCCTTCAGGCAGTTTGATGCGAGTTAAAAACTTGGAAACTTAGTTGAAAACAGCCCTTTGTAGTGTTTTGGTAATAAATAGAATAAGAGAGAGACTGGTCTGTATTTTTATCCAATGAGGTGTTGAGTGATGTGTTTTTGAACAGTGAAGTTACCCAGGCTTGTGTAACCCCGCTGGCCCTACACCACCCAACCCGCTCTGAGCTGGGATCGAATTGGCGACCTTCTGCATGGCAGTTAATTTAACAAGGAGGCTAAAGACCATGGCCCCCAGCGTCTGTCGCCAGAGTACCTTAAGAGGTCAGAGGAGTGAAGTTTACCTGCACAGCACTTCACTAGCTGGCCTCCGTTACACCTGCTGGTTGGGAATGAGCCAGTGTGGAGTGAAGGAAGAGAGTGAATTTTTCTTCAGAGGGTGTTGTTTGATGGAGATTTAGGTTGGATTTAGTGGAAAATAGACTGCTAATTTGAGTGTTTTTTTGTGTAAAAAAGGAGGCCAAATCATCAGCTGATAAGGAGTTGGTGGAGAAGAACAAAGCAGGGTATTAAATGTCCTGAATATTTTGCAGATGTCTGAAGTGGTCTTAATTGTGTTATGGTAGTATGTGGTTTTGGCTGAATAGAGTTGGGAGGCTAAAGATGACAGCTGGGTTTGGTATCTGCTAAGGTCAGTGGAGGCTTTTGATTTGTGCCATGCTCTCTCTGTTTCCCTGGGTGCTGTTTGATGTTATCTCAGAACATGCCCTAACACTACCCATTCTCTCAGACCATCCGACAGTCAGGGGTTAGAGGGAGTAGGGTGCATTGGTCTGGTGGGGACAGGACAGATCTCACCTAGGCAGGATGTTAAAGTGGAACAGAGTGTTTCTGCTGCACTATTTACATCAAGAAGTGAGAACTGTGTGTGAGGGAAGAGAGGATGTAACAGTGGAGAAGTGTGTGTAGGACAAACCAATTTTTACTATTAGCAATTTAGTTGTTAAAATCACCAATTGAATTCCTGATGTAGGGATGGTATACAGTTTAACCCAAAGAATGACCAGTCTGTCAGATGAAGAAGAGCCGGAGTCAGAGATTTAAATAAATAAATAAAGTTTACTGAAGATAGTTTGCAGTTTCATCAGCAAAAGCCAGCTTCAACACTCGAAAATGAGTTCCTAGGCCGCTCTGCTTACAATCACAAATTATTAACAATTATATCCTCACATAACGTCAATAACTGCGTCATACAGTGTTCTAACCTGATGTTAAAACACAGATAGACTAGGAAAATCTCCACATGAGGTGCGTGCGTACAATTCTGAACAATATCTTAAGCATAAATGTCAGACATCCACTAGACTGTTTAGAGCTGACTCCAGACCTGTGAAATTGATCCAAAATCAAATAGAACACACACACTTAAAGTATAATCTGTTTCTTACCAAAGGCTGAGTGTACTCTCAGCCGTCTTTATCAAAACTGGTTAAAAACCAGTATAATTTACATTCAGGCAGTTATATCCTTACTACACAAAGTCTATCTTGAATAAAAAGTAGAGTCACTTTAAATTTATTAACCGTAAAAATAACTAAATCACTTCAGACATTTTAGATAGTATTAACTCATAGAAATAACAATAGAAACAGTTGCTTCCAGTCCTCAGCCCTCAGTTCCACTCGAGGTCTCCGTGACCTCTGATCTAGTTTGGTGGTTCTTAAAAAAGTTACAGAGACAGGCAAATGCACTGAACATTCTTACATAGAGCAGTGTGTTAACTTATTCATTAGTTAAAATCATTTCAAAGTTAAATACTCATTTAAATAATCAAATAATCATATTAAATAAAGATAATGAGAAACAGGATGATGCAAAAAGGTATAGTTGAAAAAATTGTTGATTCATGCTGAAACGGATTAAAAGGTATAAATCAGAATCCTTCAGAAGCCAGTTATGCTCACCACTATATTGCCAACACTTGTAGACATCCTCTCACAAAAGTATAGAAAATGAAAGGTTTCAACTAAGGAGTTATCTGTGTGGGCGAAAAAAAAAAAAACATATCCAGTAAGGATCCCATCTCTTTCTGATGTTGAGGTTGGATAAAGCGTTCAAGGGTACAGCCGCACCAAAAAATACAAGGTCGATAACTTCACTCTGCAGTGGTGGAGTTCTCATGTTCTGTCACCTAGTATTCACTGTAATGAGCTTCCCCGGTTTAAATGTAATTGCAAGGGTTGACTGGATGCTGCTCATGATAGGGCAAGCTGACATTTTGTGGAGTAAAAGCTGGGCTATGTGTAAGATTGAACGTTGTGCTTTGTTTGTTGCAAAACATGCTAATAACGTTCTCCTGTGTGATGCACTGTTAAAGTTACTGCTGATGGCAAGTCGAAGACTGATGAAGAAGCAAGGAATATTAATGAAAAAAAAGCTGTCCAAGCCCAGTTTTCAACCCTCCTCTTGCTGTCAGCCAAGGTCTTTAGGGCCAGCGCGGCAGACAATGCTGTTAGGAATGGATTACATTGGTGATCTGTGTGGGGTGGGAACGGGTGTTCTAACTGTGCATCTCCTCGTTAGTATAGTAGACAGTGTCTCTGCCTGTCATGAGGAAGACTGGGGTTTGATTCCCTGACTGTGAAACTCTTGTTTGTCTTTTACTTTTTGGCTGTTGCCTTTCACAAGGGTGGCACCTACCTATGTGATATATACAGCAGCCAAAGGAAATGTGTTGGCCTAGAATTCATACTGCTGTGGTTTCACTCTCCTCTTTCCACCTCTTTGCATCTGTTCCATCACAATGGCTAAACAGTCAACTCCCCTCATTCTTGCTATTTCATAAAATGTTTTAGCATGCTGACAAATCCGTACAGCTTCATTCATAGTAAGCTCAGTTTCTCTCAAGAGCCTGTCCCTTACTTTTTTTATCATTGATGACAAACACTATCTGGTCGTGAATCCCTGAGTCCTGCAACAGTCCGAAATTACATTGTTTTGCTTTCAACTTCAAATCCATTAAAAAACTGTCAAAAGTATCTCCCTGTTGCTGCAGATGAGAATGAAAAACATACCTTTCAAATGTCTCATTTTTTCTGGGTGAGCAATGTGCATCAAATATCTGTATTACCCCATCATATTTGTCCTTATCCTCTTCCTGATCAAACACGAGTGTATTAAATGGCACCTAGGTTAGCCATTTTTTCAGATTTAATATAAGTCTTTTGTGTCCCCAAAAATTGTGTGTAAAGTTTCAGCTCAAAACACCCATCAGATTTTATATTATACCTTTTATTAAATTCCTATTTATAATTTTTTTCACTGGGTGGCGGTTTTGGTGTACTGCTTCTTTAAGGCTAGTCCTCCCCGCCCACCGTTTCTACGTGTTTTTCTGCGTGCCTTAATCTCCTCCCTCGGCAGCGTCAGACAACAGACAGACATAAAGGAAGTAGATCTCATGTAGTGTTTGTGAGAAATACTACAGTAAGAACTTTACCAATTAGTCTTTATTGTGCAGTTGCATGGCAGGGTCACACAAAGTTCACACGCGCAGACACACACACAGACAGACAGAGCGCCCGTTTAGCTTTGCACTCTTTTTGCACCCATATGTGACAGGATACAGGTTAATCCTCACTGCTGTATGGATATCTGTTATGGAAATGTACAAAATAAACCTGATTTAACGTCCACAAACCGGGACTGAAGCGTCTTCCTTTATAATTGTTCTGACACTCGGCTGTGCTGATGAAGTAAAGCTAAGCTAAATCGCTGTAATTCATTACACACGTTTAAAACATTTTAAACACGTGAAACTCACTCTTGAGTTTCACATCTGTATTACCCCATCATATTTGTCCTTACACATCTGATGATGATTGATGATCCTAACGAACTGGACACACCTTTTATTCCCGGTTGCTTTGCACTCGTCCTCTCTTGCTGATGATTATACACGTGACTACCGGGACATGTTAATACGTGCAGCTGTCAATCAATTCGGTGGGCGGGGGGACCGCACTCCTACGTAAAGTTGCGGTCCACCGTTTTTTATGTTGCTAAATTGAAAAAAAGGACTGGGTGTGTTTTTATCACCCCAATATGACGGTCTATACACCATACATGCACATATGTCTGTCCAAACAGCTTGAAAAGTAGATTTTTCACCATAGGTGCCCTTTAAACACTTCTATAGATTGTGGTCGTGCGACGGTAAGTAGTAATGCAATCTTACGTGCATCTGAGGCATCATCAAGTCTCACAAAGTAGGTGGTATTTACTTTTTGATCAGATATGATTTTGAACTGTCTAAACTAAACTATCTAAACTAATGTGCTGAAACTAGCCTTTTCCCATAATTTCAGTCCTCATAAAACTTGTTTATCGAACAGTCGTTTTATTTTATATCGCAATAAGTCTTTATTTTATGAAAATTGGGTTAAAAATAATATTTTTTTCTTTATTGGATATGATGGATAGCCATGGGAACATTCTTAATTACAATAACTTCTGTTTCAAACATGGTTTTGCTTGTCACCTAAAGAGTTTTACACAATTATTAATGCAATTTCTAAAAACATGATAGTGTTGATCAGAGGTATTCTTTCACACTATTCTGTTAAGTTTTCTCCTCCATCTCTGTTTTTGTTTTGACTTGTTTCTCTTCTAATAATTGATATAGAGATGGGTAAAGGGAGATAGAAGGCTTACTAAGAGCTCGACTATTGTGCCAATTTAAAATGTTCAGTTTACTTAGGTTGTGTGTTTTTTGGACTGTTGGAGGAACCCGGGGGAGACCCATGTTGGCTAATGCGGGACCATCGGTGGACAATCATAAGCATGTGATTCTCTCAAAAGTAGTTTATAAATAAACTTCACGTCAATAAAGAGCCAAACTACATGAAAAAGCTGCCGTTTTGAATATACCCATGTTTGTGTGGACAAGGCCTCAATTTTGAGGACTCTACTCTCTATTGTGAAGCTTCATGTGAGAGCTGAGGCTTCTTTTACATTTAAAGCTCTTTCCACACTCACTGCATCTAAAATGATCCTCTCCAGAGTGAGTCTTCATGTGTCGCTTAATGGTGTCTTTGCGTGTGAGACTCTTTCCACACAGGTCACATGTGAACACTATGGTTCCAGTGTGACCATTCATGTGGTTTGTGAGGCTATCTTTGGTTGTGAAGCTCTTTCCACACTGAGCACATGCAAACGGCTTCTCTCCAGTGTGACTTATCATGTGGTGTTTGAGTGTGTTTTTACATCTGAAACTTTTACCACACTCTGTGCATTTGTAAGGTTTCTCTCCAGTGTGAATTCTCATGTGGATGTCAAGGTTTTGTTTTTGAGCAAAACTTTTCCCACACTGTGTGCAAGTAAAATTTCTCTCTCCATTGTGAGTTCTCATGTGGACTTTAAGGGTGCCATTTTGCTTAAAACTCTTTCCACACTGGCGGCAAGAGTAAGGCTTCTCCCCAGTGTGAATTCTCATGTGCATTGCCAAGTTTCCTGCATTATAGACGCTTTTTCCACACTGTTGGCATGTGTACGGCCTCTCCCCAGTGTGAATTCTCATGTGCTCTGCAAAGTTTCCTTTAAGATAGAAGCTTTTTCCACACTGTTGGCATGTGTACGGCCTCTCTCCAGTGTGAATTCTCATGTGGATGTCAAGGTTTTGTTTTTGAGCAAAACTTTTCCCACACAGTGTGCAAGTAAAAGTTCTTCCTTGTGGACTTGTGGAATTGTGAGTTCTCATGTGGACTTCAAGGGTGCCATTTTGCTTAAAACTCTTTCCACACTGTTGGCATGTGTACTTTCTTTTCCCAGTGTGAAGTCTCATGTGCATTGCCAAGTTTCCTGCATTATAGACACTTTTTCCACACTGTTGGCATGTGTACTTCCTCTCGCCAGTGTGAATTCTCATGTGCACTGCAAGGTTTCCTGAATTATAGAAGCCTTTTCCACACTGTTGACATCTGTACGGCCTCTCTCCAGTGTGAATTCCCATGTGAGTTTTAAAGCCTTGTATTTGACCAAAACTCTTTCCACACTGTTTGCATGTGTAAAGTTTCTTCCTAGTGTGAACTCTCATGTCAACATCAATGTTTGGCTTTTGACTGAAACTCTTTCTACTTTGTTTACTACTGAAATTACACCTAGATTTGGATTTCCATGGTCTTCCGCATGATGTCTTTTTAGTCAGTGTGGGTTTTTCATCAGTCATTATTTCTTGGGGGTTCTCAAACTGCTGTTTCTCTTCCATTTCATTTTGTTGACGAGTCTCTTCTTTCAGCACCATCAGGTCTTAAAAAAAAGAAAGAAAAAATAGTTAACTTTAGTATGAAGGCACAAAGCGACGAGCATGAAATGGATGTTTCACCCAAAAATGAAAATGACCTTACCATTTACTCTCTGTCATGCGGGTTTAAACATTTCCTTTCTTCTGGAACACAAAGTAAGCCAGCGTTTTTTTCACAATATCCTCTTTTGTGTTCAACAGAATCGTAAACTCATAAAGGTTTAAAACCACACAAGGGAGAGTTAATGGTGAGGCTATTTTTATTTCTGCATCTACTTTCCCTTTAAAGAGTTCCTATTATGAACCTTTTTTTACAAGATGTAAAATAAGTCTTTGATGTTCCCAGAATGTGTCTGAGGTTTCAGCTCAAAATCAGATCATATACCTTGCAGAATATTTACTTTTGGCAGTCAGAGGAAAACCAAGCTTGTTTTGTGCCTGTGGCTTTAAATGCTTAAAAGACATTGAAATATTTAACTTGCTTGGAAGACCTGACTGAAACAAATTCTGCACGTTCATAGCAAGTACGCATAATTCACTCATTTATTAGTGAGTTTGCATTATTGTATATAACTTAGGTTTCTCAGTACTGGGTTGCAGCTGGAAGGGCATCCACTGTTTAAAACATATGCTGGATAAGTTGGTGATTCATTCCGCTGTGGCGACCCCTGATGAATAAAGGGACTCAGCTGAAGAAAGATGAATGAATTAATGCAAATTCTTTATGCCACGTTTGCTGTAAATTGAAGTGATGAGGAGATGGCAAGATAACATACTTTGCTACTTGTTTTTATTCATTTGTACTTTTGTCTTTGTTTTCTTGCCTTTGTGCATGTCCTGAGGCTTAGCTGAAGACCTACATGATGACAAGATGCTACGAACTGACAAGATGCAGAAATGCCATCTTAAAAGGTTACCTGCTGTTTGTCCAATCAGGGACAGTGACAACGTAAATATCCAAATAATAATGTTAACCCAGGGTTTGCGAATGTAAAATGTCTGTTAATGAACACCCAGGATTATTTTTTAACCCCAGGTACAGCATGAGCACTGTTGAAGGTGGTGACAGATAACCCAGGATTCTGTTTACCCAGGGTTAAAAATTTCAAGTGTAAACAGCCCTAAGAATACTCAGCATTAGGTCTCAGGGTAACCAGATTACAATGACAATCAGCGACAATTGTCAATCATGTCATAGTGACCTGATCTCATATGCTATAGGAGAAATGACAAGGAATAATAAAATGGCTACTTGCTCTACAAACAAGTGTGTTCATAACTATATATACAAAGAAAAACAATAAAATTAGAAAATATGACTTTGCAACATCAAGCAGCATTAGGCATGGGACAGTATAAGATTGTGAGAATATGATAACCCTAAATAAAAATATCACGGTTTCACTGTATTGTGATTACTGCTCTAAAATGTATTCTTTTTAAAAGTCTAGGTAAAAAACAAACATGTTTTCCCCTTTGAAAAAAAAATATATTTTCTTTTAAGAAACGTTGAAAGTATTTTGGAGCAGTAAACATGTCAGGCTAAAGCATTCAAATGAATCATTGACTTCTGCTGTCTTCATTTGTTTCATAAACGCAGATTTCTTTACGATTTAAAATAGCATCTTTGGTTATCTTTTCTGCTGGAGATATTGTTGTGGTAAAAAACTTAAAACAAATGTAAAAAAAAAAATGACTTTCATGTAGGAACAGTACAGTAGAAAATATTGGCAGTTTTAAAACCTTGACTTTTTTCAAACCGCGGTATACCTTGAAAGTGGTTATTGTCCCATGCCTAAGCAGCATAACACTGTTTTTAGGATCTAAAAATTAATTTAGTCTCAAGCAAAAAGATTCAAATGGCGCCGCCTGCTGGTACGTGAAGAATATGGTGAATACTGACGAACTTTACACTCAAATGTTTGCATATCATCAGCATACTGTAATCTATTTCTTAAGCAGCAAAAGTTATTTTTATACTAGTTTGTTGGCCAATTATAGTCAGTGCAATGCTAAACGTTATTGTTCCACTATAATTTGTTCATTTTGTCTCATGTCGTCCCATAACATCATTATATGATTTAGGATACTGTACAATGTTTTATAACAATTAATTATTTTAGTGTCCATTTCAATCAGCTTATTTAAAATTGGGGGCATCCACGTTTTTCTGACATACTTTAAACCAGGGTTTCTGCAGGTTTCACCAAGTTAAAGGTAAGACTTTTTAAGACCATTATGACTTTTTTTTTAAATGGCCCAAATGAAAAAGATTTTTATTTGCCCTTTCCAAAAAATTATAATTTAATGCATTTAATAATACAATAATAAATGAATAATAAAAAATTAAATATTTTAGATATTTCTTAGCAAAAGATCTTAAGTAATGTGTAATAACAAGCAATCTTTACTTGTATCCATACACCTTTTTCAACATAAACTTTCTTAAAAAAAAATTAAAAAATGAAGAAATGTTTTTAAAAAGTTTTAAAAACTATAATAAACTAAATCTATGCACAACAATCTGTCCAGGTCGATGTCCTCAGCAGTAAATACATGGAGCACGTTTAAACAGATGTTATTGTAAGGAAAATATTTAAACCATTATGATAAATAGACTTTTTGAATAAAAAGTTTAAAGTTATATTGAGATGGATTGTTGGTGATTGTATGGGTTTTGACCAGATTGGGTAGCAAAACATAAACAAAGGAAAATGAAGACTTGTTTAAAAAAGATTTAAGACCTACAAACACAATATTTCAGTAAATTTAAGAATTTTTAAGGTCTAAATGATTGATTTTGGAATTTATGAGATTTTAAGGCTCTGCGGAAACCCTCTTTAAACACAATAGCCCTGGTAATTAATTATTATAATAATGATGTAATTCTAACTCAGACAATATCTGTGAGAACTAGTAACAACTACTTATACAAGTTTAAACCCTTAAAGAAGTTGGAATTGTGATCAACGTGATATATGCAAATGAAAAGTACTAAGCCAACACGATCACTGTAATAGCAGATATCTTCTATGAGAATACTGTAGGTCAAATATCGTCAGCTCAGTTAAACTTTTTTAATTTATTGTTTTTATTTATTTTATATAGCGCCAGTGCTCAAGACCGCTTTACAAACAGGAGAACAAGAAAAGCAATAACCTTAAGAAGGTGGAAAAATGGGAGACTAATATGACAAAAAAAAATGACAAAAGACATTCCTGTGTTTTAATAAATGCTTATGTGCATTAAGGAGAACTAGGCAGCACACTCAGGGCTGCAAGATGGATTTAATTTACTATTCTTATTATTAAAATATATCTGAATGAGGATCAAATGACTGAGTTGGTCTTTGAGAATGAAAATCAACCTGTTTGTTCCTGCAGATCTTCCTGTTTGACTCTGAATGTTTCTTCAATCTTCACATCTTCACTCTCCTCTTTAATAAACGCCATCTTTATAACAGTGTGGAGATCAGTCGCTTCAGCAGGAGTTTTTCTCTGCGTTTGGACACTTTATCCTGTTTAAAATGAATAAAACAATTTACAGAAACAAAATAACTTCTTTTCAACAGTTTCTTTATATGAGAGTAATTAACAAAAATAAATCTGGTGAAAGGTTTCATTAAAACACTTATTACACACATTTCTGTTATATTCAAACAATAGCCCTCGGTTACTGAAAATAAAAAAGTACTTTGTTGTATAAAGGGTTAAAATGATATTTTCAACAACAGGGACATATCATCGGATAAACAAACCTGAAACTTTAATTAAATCGGTTCTTCTTCTTCTTAGTTTTTTGGCAAATTACATTCTTTGTGCTTTAATTAAATCTGTTTATATCTGTTAACGTTTTAAAACACAAACCTTTCTCCAGTTGAATCACAGCACTGAAGCGGCGCCGCCTGATGACGTCACACGTCACATCAAAATAAAAGTCTTTTTTGTTTAGCTTGCTTTTTTGCCACTTACTGTTGCAATCATGACTTATTGATACATTTCTCCCCCGTTTTCGACTTTACACTCTCTCTCTCACACACAAACCCAGACATACACAGATATTCAGTATTTAAAGTTAATCAAAACCTTTAACCTAAACATTTTAAGACAAATTTAAGAAACTTTTTAATCCAATTCATGATGACTTGCATGTCTAAAACACATTACTTCCTATTAATATGCAAGTCCAAATCTCATCCTCTTAATTAAGACCTCTTCTTTCCTATTTCTACAACTTCATAGGCCTATATAGGGTTTTTTTCATATGAATTGTCGTCTCTTTTTATCTGTGTTCCACGTTTCCTGCCATTCTTTAGCAACATCTTCTGTAATAATATTTAACTTTACCTTTACCTAAAGAAGCATTAAAGGGGTAGTTCACATAAAATGTACAATTCTGTCATCCTCTACTTGTTCCAAAACTGTTTGAGTTTCTTCTGCTGAGTGCAAATGAAGATATACTGAAGAATACAGGGGCAAAAAACAGCCACTATGGGGCATCGCTAGACCCAATTCACTGGGGCACGTGCCTCAGCAAAAATCTCCAGTGCCCAAGTAAATGCATTGAGATATGATTTACTTCATATGCAAGTGTATTTATTAAGAGTGGTAATTTCGAAATAAAGACGGTTATTCTCTATGTGCAACCTAACCAACGCTGGTGAAAGCAATGTAATCAAAAAGCAAACTGACGCATCTCCGCGTGTGCGCAGAGAACCCGCGTGCCTGTGGCACGCGCGAGTCCTGGTAGTTAACATGCCCGCCAAAAAAGCAGGCTACCTCCTTGTTACGCGCCGCTCATGCGTTGTAAAACCAGAGTAACAGCCTTTTTTTGTTTTGCAAATCAACAAAACTAAAGTTTAAACAATATGATTGTGATCTTACTAAGCGTGCCTCCTGATAGATTTTTTTGTATGAAGCAAAAAGGAGGGATGAAGAGTCAGGGAGGTAAGACTTAATAAACCTAATTAGCTGCCATGTGTCAAGTCTACAACAGATAATTCTATAACACATCTTATTTTAAATTTTTTTTTTTGTATTTTATTGAATTGTCTATAGAATTTCATTCAAATGAAATGAATATTTATGCAAAAGTAATTTCTTAAATGATCTTAGCTCACTCCAGTTGTCTTAACATTGTTTTCCAGTTACATTTAAGATTATTTAGAAGAATAATTGTATAATAATAAGAATACTTTTACTTATAATAAATATAATATATTTATTACATATCTATATATATATAATATATATATGGGGGTATGGGGGCATGGGGGAAGGAGGTACGTGCCCCAGTAGAGCTTTATGTCTAGCAACGCCCCTGGTTCAACAGCACACAAATTGTTCTTGGGACTCGATTACAATTAAACCACTAAAGTCACATTGACAGTTTTGACAATGTTTTTGGTTCCTTTTCTGGACTGTAAGCATCTCGGGACTCAGATTTCATCTAAAGTGTCTTCATTTGTGTTTGGTCAATTGTGCTGAAGATGAGCAAAGTTCACAGGGGATTGAAACAACAGGTGGCGGACAATGCCTGAGTGCCTAGTGAACACCCTAGACTGCACTAAAATCCTAAATATAGCCTATGAAGTTGTAGAAATAGGAAAGTAGATGTCATAATTATGAGGATGAGATTTGGAATAGTAATGTGCTTTAGACCTGCAAGTCATCATAAAGTGGATTAAAAAAGTTTTTCAAAATTGTTCTAAAAACAATGAATGTTTAGATTAATAATTTTGACCAACTTCAAGTACTGTTTATTTGTGCCTGTGTGTGTGTGAGAGCGAGAGAGAGAGAAAGACTTTTATTTTGGCGTGGCATGTGACATCATAAGGCTGCGCCGCTCCTGCGCTGTGATTCAACTGGAGAAAGGTTTGTTTTTAAACTTTTACACAGATATAAACAGATTGATTAAAGTTTCAGGTTTTTCATCCGATGCTAAATTATATACCTGCTGTTGACAATATTATTTAACCCTTTATACAATGTAGTACTATTTTACTCACAGTAATGAGGGCTATATTGTTTGAATAAGTTAGCAGAAATGTTTGTAAAGTGTTTTAATGAAGTTTTAATTAATTAAATTGCATAATGTCATTCCATTCGAAGTATACATCACTATATATAAGAAATGGAGTACTAGTTTTAATCAGCTCATTTATGGCTATTGTTTCTTACTCGGACTTACCTGATTTATTTTTGTTCATTACTCTCATATAAAGAAACTGTTGAAGCAAGTGTTGAAGAGAAGTTATTTTGTTTCTTTTCATTGTTTTATTCAAACAGACCATTTTTATTGTTTTGTTCATTTTAAACAGGATAAAGTGTCCAAACACAGAGAAAAACTCCTGCTGAGGCAACTGATCTCCACACTGTTATAAAGATGGCGTTTATTAAAGAGGAGAGTGAAGATGTGAAGATTGAAGAAACATTCACAGTCAAACAGGAAGATCTGCAGGAACAAACAGGTTGATTTTCATTCTCAAAGACCAACTCAGTCATCTGATCCTCATTCAGATATATTTTAATAATAAGAATACTAAATTAAATCCATCTTGCAGCCCTGAGTGTGCTGCCTAGTTATCCTAAATGCACATAAGCACTCATTGAAAGACAGGAATGAGTTTCTTTTGTCACTTGTTCTCATGTCTTTTGTCATTATTTTATGTATTATTAGTCTCCCATTTTCTCTACCTTCTTAAGGTTATGGCTTTTCTCGTTCTCCTACTGTTTGTAAAGCGTCCTTGAGCACTGGTGCTATATAAAATAAACAAAAACAATAAATGAATAAAGTTTAACTGAGCTGACGATATTTGACCTACAGTATTCTCATAGAAGATATCTGCTATTACAGTGATAGTGTTGGCTTAGTACTTTCCATTTTCATATGTCACGTTGATCACAATCCTTCCACAAACTTCTTTATGGGTTTAAACTTGTTTTTAGTAGTTATTACTAGTTCTTACAGACAGTATCTGAGTTAAAAATACATCATTATTATAATAACTAATTATCAGGGCTACTGTGTTTAAACAGGGTTTCTGCTGGGTCTAAAATTTACTGAAATATTGTGTTGTAGGTCTTAAATCTTTTTTTAAACAAGTCTTAATTTTTCTTTGTTCATGTTTTGCTACCCAATCTAGTCAAAACCCATGCAATCACCAACAATCCATCTCAATAAAACGTTAAACTTTTTATTCAAAAGGTCATTTTAACTCTATTTATCATAATGGTTTAATTATTTTCCTTACAATAACATTTGTTTAAACGTGCTCCATGTATTTACTGCTGAGGACATCGACCTGGAAAGATTGTTGTGCATAGATTTATTTATTTATATATATTATTATATTATTTATTATAGTTCTTAAAACATTTAAAAAAATAAATAAATAAATAAATTATATATATATATATATATATATATATATATATATATATATATATATATATATATATATATATATATTATTTTAAATAAAGTTTATGTTGGAAAGATATGGAATAATTTTTGTGCCAATAAGAATGAACGTAACTTTATAAAACTGAACGTAACTTTCCAAGAAACGATCAAAAATATGCCACTGACTTCCGGTTATGGCGAGGTGCTGAGAGGTCGAAACTTTTTAGCTCTGCTGCTAATCTGCGATCAATCCTACAATACCAATCAGAATTGTATCTAAAGTCAAGCAACACAAATATAAAAGTATAGGGAAAGAAAAATGTCACGCAAAGGTACCAGAAAAGACAAGAAAAAGACCAGAAACGAAGATGAATATTCCGAGGGTGAAGAAACTAACGACGCCATGGCAGCTGGTGAGGGCCCTGACGAAGATGATGACGAAGCAGTAACTTCGGATGGTAATAACGAAGATATCATGAAAGCTATAATGTCCTTGAAAAACGGACTTTACAAAAAAATTGATGGAGTCCAAGCAACAATTACGACGATAAGCAAGGAGATAAAGGAATGCACAGGGCGGATAGCACAAGCGGAGCAACGCATTTCGGATGCCGAAGATAACGTCAACGGGTTGTTATCCAGAGTGAACACGCTTGAAAATACTGTTAAAACGCTTTCAAACAAAGTGGAAGATTTAGAATGCAGAAGTCGACGGAACAACATAAGACTTGTGGGACTACCGGAGAAAGCGGAGGGCCAGGATACGGTAACATTTTTGGAGAAGTGGATACCGGAGGCTCTAGGATTGGATTCGCGGGAATCTCTGGTAATTGAGCGGGCTCATAGAATCGGCACTTTGACAAATATCCACTCGCGAACGACACGCCCGAGGACACTAATTATGAAGTTTCTGAACTTCAGAGACAAGGAGCGAGTGCTAAGGGCAGCCAGAGTTAAAGGGAATGTTCTTTTCAATAACGAACTAGTCCGTTTTCACCCAGATCTCTCCGCCGGCATACATAAGATGCAGCGCGACTATGATGACGTGCGAAAAAGGTTGCGAGACAAGGGAATTCATAAGCACAGAATTATTTTTCCAGCACGGCTCCTGCTGACACACGGAGAAAGATCCTACACCTTCCAAACTCCGGCTGAAGTAGACAAATTTATCCAGTCTCTTTGAAGGATCAAGACAACTCTACCAATATACGGAACTAAAATATGACAGCACTACTGGCTAATTCGTTTTATGTCATTTTTTTTTTTCAAACGAGAGAGCGCTACAATTCTTTTTGCATAATGTTTTCTGTTGGCTAACGTTAGTCATATACTTTTTTTCTGACCGCATATGCTTATTCTCGTGATAAAAACACTTAAAATGTACCTGGGGTGGGAAAGGAAAACATGGCCATAATGCACACTCAAATATTGGACCTTTTGACATTCGCAAGGGACGTTCAACCCACAACGAACTTTACACAGCCAATAGCAGAACTGTTTGATTTATTCTTTTTTATATCTATCTTTTTTTGTTAATCCTTATTCAGCTTAACCCCCCAGGTATGTCACTATTTGTTAAAAGTTGCAAAATATTAATCTTTTAATGGTTATGTTTACAGATGTTGCACAGTTCTATACAACTAAGTAAATAATGTTGGTAAAGTAGTTAGTACTTGATAATAGCAGAGGGAGCTAAAGAGAAAGAAATAATCAAAAGTGAGAGACAGACGGCTCTTTGTATTGCCTAGACCCGTATCTGTCATAAGCGGTTGGTATAAGGTGTGGGTTTTTTTTCTTTTTCTTTTTCTTTTTTTTATTTATTTATTTTTTCTTTTCTTTTTTTTCTTGTTGTATGTGGGTGTGTTTTCATCAAACAAGCAAATCCGTAAGGTTATATTAGACAACTCATGTCTAGTAACTTGAAGGTGAAATTTACTTCATGGAACTGTAGGGGCTTAAACAAAATCTCAAAAGTTAAACAAGTGATGAACAGGATAAAATTCTTGCAATCAAAAATAGTTTTCTTGCAAGAAACCCATCTAGTAAGTGAGGATGTTTCTAAAATAAGAAGAAGATGGCAGGGTCAGGTGCTATCTGCCCCATATACCACCCATGCTAGAGGTGTTATAATACTAATTCATAAATCTGTACCTTTACAAATTAAAAATATAATTAAGGATCCTGCAGGTAGATACATCATAGTCCAGGGTATGCTGTTATTTGAAAATATAAATCTGATAAATGTTTATGGACCCAACGAAGATGACCCTAAATTCTATAACAATTTGTTTCTGACTATCTCCAATCTCCCGGGGCAATATATAATTGCTGGTGATTTTAATTGCACGTTAGATCCAGCAAGAGATAGGTCATCAGGCTCAGATAATACCCACATTAGATCGAGAAAGACGATAAATAGTTTTATTAAAGAATTAAATTTGGTGGACATATGGAGACATAGTAAACCAAATGCAATAGAATACTCATGTTATTCCAGCACTTATAAAACGTATTCACGCATAGACTATTTTTTGGTTTCAGCACAACTGGTTTCAAAAATTGACGACTGTAATTATGGTAGTATAGTAATATCGGATCATGCAGCTATGTCACTCACTTATACAGATACGAAACTAGTGAAGGATTCTCCAAAATGGCGCTTTCAACCAGGATGGCTAACAGACCCCACATTTATAGATTTTTTAGATAAACAAATTGACCTGTATTTTACATGTAATACTTCTCAAACATCTGCTAGCATAAGGTGGGAGGCATTTAAGGCCTTTATTAGGGGTCAAATAATCAGTTATACCAGTTCAAAGAAAAGGAGTACACAACTGGAAATGAAGACATTAGATGAAAAAATTAAAACACTTGAATCAGATCTTTACAATAACAAGTCTAACTCTATAGATGCAAATGCACAGTTACTCCTTCTTAGGTCACAGTACAATGAATTGTCGGCTAATAAAGCAGCAACTTATTTACTGAAACTTAAACAATCCTATTATGACCAAGGGGAAAAACCTGGGAAACTTTTAGCATGGCGCATTAAACAACAACAAACGGAAAGATCTATTAATTACATTGAAGATTCAAGCGGCAGAACTATAGTAGATCCTAAAGAAATTAATGAGGCCTTCAAAATATTTTATGAGAAATTGTATAGCTCTGATGGTAATCCCAGACTTGTTGAACAGACACAATTTCTAAATAACATTAATATTCCTAGAATTTCAGAAAATGAAAGTAAAGCATTAGATGGAGATTTAACAAAAATAGAAATTGTAGAAGCAATTAATTGTATGCAGGCAGGTAAAACGGCAGGTCCAGATGGCATACCTATAGATATTTATAAAAAATTTCAGTCTAAATTAATTTCACCTCTTTTGGAGATGTTCCAGGAGTCCTTTAGGAATGGTCTTCTTCCTACATCCATGAGGAGTGCCCTAATAACTTTACTTCCAAAACCAGGAAAACCAAATATAAAATGCGAAAATATGCGCCCAATCAGCCTTTTAAATTCAGATACAAAAATACTTAGCAAAGTTCTTGCAAGAAGATTGGAGGGCTTACTCCATCGGGTGGTGGGAGAAGACCAGAATGGCTTTATTCAAGGGAGACAGGGCTTCCACAATGTCAGACGAGTGCTCAATATCTTATATAGCCAGAGAGGAGCGAAAGACACGGCACTACTTTCTCTTGATGCAGAAAAGGCTTTCGACCGTGTCGAATGGCATTATTTATTTGACGTGCTAAATCGCTTTGGCTTTGGTGATACATTTTGTAAATGGGTTAGACTACTTTGTACGGAGCTCACAGCAGAAGTTTTAACAAATAATGTTGTTTCTAAACCCTTTAAAATATCTAGGAGTTGCCCACAGGGAAGTCCTCTATCACCTTTATTATTTATCCTTGCAATAGAACCATTCGCCATAGCAGTGAGAACACATAATGCCATATATGGAATTCAAGAGAGCCACTTGGAACATAAACTAGCATTATTTGCAGACGATATTATTTTGTTCTTAAAAAATCTAAGTAGTTCTATTCCTGCACTCCTGGATCTTATTGAAACTTTTGGAAAAATATCTGGATATAAAGTTAATCACTCCAAATCATCTATAATGTTACTTAATGAATCAGAGAGAAAAAATAGCCAAGGTTATGCTTCTATTTTTAATTCAACGGATAATTTTACATATCTGGGTATTAAAATCGTAGATGAAATAAATAAGATTGCTCAAATAAATTATGACCCAATTTTGGATGCTACTATATCATCAGTAGAACGTTGGACATCTTTACCCATCTCAATGATTGGCAGGATAAATATCCTAAAAATGAATATACTCCCTAAATTTCTTTATTTGTTCCAAAATATCCCCTTACCCCCTCCCTCATCGTTGTTTACTAGAATTAAAAAACTGTTTACCAACTTTATTTGGCAAAATAAACGTCCCAGGCTACGTCTAACTTTATTATATTTACCATTCGATCGAGGAGGACTTAAATGTCCAAATTTTCAGTGGTATTATTGGGCAGCTCAGCTGCGTACAATCATGTATTATTTTTCTTCTGAAAGTCCTCCTTCTTGGATGGATTTGGAATCCTACTCTGTTACACCACAAATACCACTGCACTTATACCTATATTCGGCAGACCTCAAATATCTAAGAAAAAACACAGACAACCCCATTGTATTGAACATGATTAATATTTGGTTTGATTCTTGTAAACATTTGAATATAAATCCCTCCTGGTCACGTTTTAGCCCTATTTGGGGTAATGTTAAGTTTAAACCAGGAAAAAGTGATGCAGGATTTCGGATATGGGCTGAAAAAGGGTTAAGGAAAGTACAAGATATGTACAATAAGGATGAAGTATTTATGTCCTTTGCAGTAATTTCAAAAAAATTTGATATTCCAAAGACCCATTTTTTTAAGTATCTTCAACTTAGAAGCTTTATATCCTCATCTCAAAATCATTCATTAGATATTCCTAACATTTCCTCATTAGAGGCAGCAATCCTAGGACACTGTTATGATAAAGGTTCAATTTCCTCTTTGTACAGATTGTTCGTAATTGGCTCTAACGAATCTTCTGAATCAAAACTAAAGTTATGGAAAGAAGATATAGAAGATGAAATATCTCTAGAGGATTGGAATGAGGCATGTAGGAAAGCTCAGATACAAACAGTCAATAGTAGCCTGAAACTGGTACAGTACAAATGGTTAATGCGAACATACATAACTCCTGCTATATTGCACAAGTTTAATGATAATATTCCAGATACCTGTATAAAGTGCAATGAGGTAAGAGGAACACTTTATCACTGTATTTGGGAATGTGTGAAAGTGAAACCCTTTTGGCAAGATGTTATTGAAATAATTGACCAAATTTTATTAAAGAAATTACCATTAGATCCTAAGATTTTTATCCTGGGTATATTTCCTGTCAGCCCTCTCTTACAAAGCAAAGAGGTCAGATTCATAAACATGTGTATTTTACAAGCTAAACGTATTATTGCTCTTAATTGGAAAAATATAAATGAACCTAGAATAGGAAAATGGATTAAAGAAATGGCATTGCATATGTCAATGGAAAAGATCACGTACATTGTGAAAAAGAAACAAAATGTATTTGAAGATATCTGGAGACCTTTTAATAACTTTCTAAAGTACAATGTAAATGTTGACAGTCTACTACAACAAGAACAAGCTTAGGAATATGGGAAGTATCATGGTCTAAACACACTCAGGAAACACTCTCTACCTGATTTAAACATATCCTCCCTTTTTTTTTTTTTTTTTTTTTTTTTTTTTTTTTTTAATTATTATATTTATTTATTTGTTTATTTATTTTTATTTTATTTATTTATTATTATTATTATTATTATTTTTTTAAGGGAATGGGTTGTTGGGAGGGAGAATGGGGGGTAAAAAGTTTGCTGTGCCTTCATGATTATTTTTCTGTATTGTGTAATCTGTTGTGATATGCAAATTGAAAAAAAGTAATAAATATATTGTACAAAAAAAAAAATATGCCACTGCAAAAGAAGAAAAACACAATGAAAACAAAAAAATGAACTCAGTCGCACGAATTTAGATTGCTCTTCAAATATGCTTCATTCTTTGTTAATGATTTTCAAAGAATCGTTTTTGCGAATCATGGATTTTGAATGCGTTGCCAGTTTTCGCTTGCGCTTCGTAAATTTTCATTTGCTGTTTTGGCACAAACTTCTCGTGGGGGTGGGCTTAACAGCAATCTACACTGATTGGCTAATGAGCTTTTGATGGACAGTTGCTCTCTGACCTGGAAGCACAGACGGTGACGTCAGTGGCGCGCATATCGGAAAGTTGTTGCGGTGTGCAATACGTCGTGCTTTATGTTAAGTATTATTGTTAGTATTTTACCTACGGTCGTCTCTTAGTTTCTAAAGATGACCTCCCGGGAGAGACACGGAGTGGTGCCATCATCTTCCACCTCAGCTTGTCCCTTAGGGCAGCTTGAAGTAAGTTCGTGTTGCTAAAGTAACGTTTATCAATAACAACAATAAAAGTTTTATTCATGTACAGTCTGCAACAGTTCTGGCTTTTTTTTAACACTTTTATTGTTTAAATGTTGTGTTTAGAAACGTTATACATTTTTGGTTTATTGTGTAAAATGTTTAATGTATATCAAGATACAGTGTATAACAGTTAGATGTCAATATAAATAGATATTGCCTAATTGCCTTCTTTTCTTTTAATGCTACTTGGTCAGGACCGAAGACAAAGGTCACTTTTCCAGGTAGGCACTGAATGGTTGCATATAAATTCTAAAGCCTAATTATGGTAAAACTGGTTTGCTAGTCCTTATCTTGGCTTAAATGTTCTAGGAGCTGTTCAAAAATGCTTTAACTACACATTAATGCTTACTTGGTAATGTTTATACCTGCAGCAACAAGTGCAAGAAGACATTTTACAGCGTATGCGGACAAAATTTTACTTGATTTCTCGGAATGAAACTTTCGACTTTGAGTACCTCCTGGATACTGCTAAACAGCAACTGGATTTGGCCATTACGGCATCAAATCATCTCAACATCCCAGAAGCTTTAATTACAGGTCTACAGGAGCTAATAAACATAATTAATGTAAATGTAAGTTCTGAAGAAAATTCAACAACTGCATCTGATATTGTAACCTGCACTTGGGGAAATGTGGGGCGCCCCCATTTGGATATCAGAAGAGAGGACCTTGAGGAACTCCTTCATACTGCCCTCCCTGTAGAGCATCTTTCTCGGATTTGTGGCGTTTCCAGAAGAACAATGAACAGAAGATTGAAGGAACATGCCCTGTCTGTCAGAGACTGCTATTCCAACATATCAGATGAAGAACTTGATCATGTTGTGAGATCAATAAAAATAAGAATGCCACATGCTGGCTACAGACTAATGAAAGGGAAGCTTTTGGCTAGAGGGCACCGGATACAGTGGAACAGAATGAAGGCATCTATGCAACGGGTGGATGGAGCTGGAATTTTGGCCAGAATGGTTCAGCTTGGTTTTATAGATCGCAGAAGTTACTCTGTCCCTGCACCATTGTCACTAGTTCATGTGGACACCAACCATAAGCTAATCACGTAAGTACACTTGCATGTACACATATACAGAAAATCTCATCTTTTCCTTTATATAATGACACATGTACACACATTAAACATGCCTTTAGAAATACCCTAAACAAAATGACTGCAAACAAACAGCATAGTCTTTTGTTTATATTTTTGTTTTCTAGATTCAATATTGTGATATTTGGTGGCATTGATGGTTTCTCAAGAAAGGTACTGTTTGTCAAGCTTTGACTTTGTTCTGTTTTGAAACTTAAAGGGATATTTCCCCAAAAATAATTTACATAGCCTCCACTTGTTCCAAACCTAAACACCTGTAATGGGCCGTTCACATTTTAACAATAACTATAACGATAACTGTAACTTTAACTCTATATGCATCTACACCAGTGAACAATACCAGTAACATTGTTTATTTTAAGCCTGTGCGTTGCAGTGTTCCCAGTCACTAAAATGAATATAGATGACCTGCTGCTGCAGCTTTCGTTTTATTCCCAAATGTCTTTTCTCCAAAATATGATAGCAAAGACTGGATGCTCTCTCTCTGCTGGCTGAAGGTATGCTCGATTGTCCGAGCTGTAAAGCATATATTTTGCCAGCTTGCTTAAGTCAAGTATTACATATATAATTTCTCACAGAAAACACACTGCTTTCTGACCACTACAGTCTTTAATTCAGACATAAAACCCGCAGCACGATCACCAATAGTCAAATGTTACTTGGCAAAAAATGTCTGATAGTTTAGTTTTATCATTCATCAGCTGGAAGAAATTGTTTTGAAAGTGATCCCAAAGATATTGTTCTCTGTATCTTTATCGTTTTAGTTATGGTGTGAACCCTGCCATTCTCCTGAATTAAGAAAGATTTTTAAAACGTTATTTTTTATTGTTATTGTTATAATGTAAATGGCCCCTAAGATTCTCTTTTCTGCTGAATGCAAAAGAAGATATTTTGGGTAAACAGACAGTTGATGGTAGGCATTGATGTTACATTTGGATTACCTCCTGGATACTGCATGAACTGCGATTACTGCATGAAATCATCAGTCAACATCTAGGAGCTTTAATTACAGATGTACAGGAGCTACTCTGGAAATCAGTGGCTGCTGTCAACTGTTTGGTTTGCAACATTCTTAAAAATATCTTCATTAATGATCAGCAGAAGAGAGAAATCTGGGACAAGGCTTAAGCCTTGTCTGAGAAACTGGGCAAAATAGATATGTGATACTGCTTGCAACACTGGTCTGTACAATGTGTTTAAAGTGAATTTTTAAAAATGTATATTTAAATGTTTCTCCTGAACCCCCCATTTTTTTATAGATCCTATACCTTGATGCTGCTGAAAACAACAAGGCATCAACTGCTTTCTTATTCTTCCTGGAGGGTGTTCACAAACATGGGTGGCCTTCAAGGTAAGAACACTGTTAATACGTGTCGTTTATGTAATATCTTAGTCTTTTTTAGAGTCAACTTCTTAACTACATGTTGTGTGATATCAGTGTGTGGTACTATATTTGCACAACGCAAATTCAAAGAACTGAGTGAATTATAATATATTGAATACTTCACAAATGTAAGTTATGGTATTTTTAAATCTTGCAGTGTTCTGTTTTTACAAAAAGTGACCTATGTTTATACATTTTCAAAGCTAATGACTTTAATATCCAGTTGCAAATATTTCTTTGAATGAAACCTAACTTTAAATGAATATTCCCTAAATCTTTTCCAGAGTACGTGGTGACCAGGGAGTTAAAATTGTGGACATTGCGCGTTGCATGTTCTCAGTACGAGGAACTGGTCGAGGTAGCTTTATTGCCGGAAAAAGTGTTCACAATCAAAGGTGCTATTTTATGTTATTTTTGTTGGGGTCCAACAACCATTAGCTTGATAACATTTTTTCGGACATGTTAATGTGTGGCATTACATTATACCATAGTCTGTTTGCTGTTTTGTAAGCATACTAAACAAAAATCTTTTTTTTTTAAAGAATTGAGCGCCTGTGGTGTGATGTTTGGTCAGCGGTCACTTCAAAATATTATGAAATCCTGCATGCAATGGTAGAAGATGGAGTGCTTGATTTATCAAATGAATTACACCTCTTTTGTGTGCACTACACAATTCTTCCACGGCTGAAATGTGACCTGAAGTGCTTCATTGGGAGCTGGAACAACCATCCTATCAGAACCGAAAGAAATCTTTCACCAAATCAGCTTTGGTACATAGGAAAGTTGCAGACACCAGTGACTGAGCCAGATGTAGAGGTATTCTTTGTTCATCTCTAAAATTCTTAATTTCATCACCCTCATTTCTTTTTTAATTTTAAATGATTTTTGTGTGGATCTTACGGTATTTAACATAATGTCTTTATTACAACAAAAGCGCTTCAGAAGCATGGTAGCAGACTTCTTTGTAAATGTGCCTAACTTGATCACTTGTGATGTGTATAAATTGAAAACACATCTTAATACCAGATTTGAACATAAAAAATCATTGACATTATTTCAAAAGAGCTGGCAACTTTTTCACCTACTTAATGTTTCTTTGATTTTGCAGACATTGGAGCATTTGTGTCAACAGCAAACTGATACTGACCCAGAAGATGGTGTGGTGGTTCCAGAGATCCAATGCCCTTTATCTGAACAGAGCCTTGCTCTTCTGCAGGGATTAATTGATCCCTTGACATCATCTTTGAATAACCAAGAGCTCTATGTCCAGTCACTTGATATTATTCAAAGACTGCTTTATTTAACAATTCACTTTTAACAAGGAAAACATACCAAAACACATGTAGCTCCATCAGAAATTGAATTTACAAGAATACACATGTAATGTTTATGTAAAACTTACGTCATAACAATGTTTTGAAATCTTATAAGCCACTCTTTCGAAAATAAAACAAATGATTAAGTGTAGTGTCTCTCTCTATTTTCAAAAGCTCCAAGTCCAATTAAAAGGACAAAGGAGTGTATTAACAAATCTGTTTTAAACCCTGTAAAAGTAAGCTCCCTGTTGCACTGCAATTTTCATGTTCTCTTTAAATTCATTTAAACTTGTTGAATGTGCAGTGGGAAATGTGATTGTCTGGGTGCATGCACTGACCACAGGGTAGCAAATTCTGTGGTCTGGCATACGTTCCATGCATGTATGGTCAAATAGAACAGTGATTTTAAAAGCTTGTCTTTCTGAAAGAAGCAGATGCACGTGAGCTTGACCAGACAGCCACTGCATTACTTTTGACACACAAAGTGCCTCCTCATCCTCAGGATCTCCATCTAGGGCAATGACTGCAAAACTGAAACCTGGCCATCTCTTGGTCCACTGTTTGACTCTGTCCCGAGTGCTGACCCTGCCTTGTGCTGGTTTTCCCGAGCGACTGGTTAAGAATTTCAAGGATGTTATGTACAGCTGCAGATGCAGCATCTGCACCAAGATTAATGCCTTGCTGTAGAATATAAAGACCAGTTTGATACCTGCACTACAATGACACGTCCTTACATATTATAAGTATAACTGTATAAAACAGCAATCTAACTAAAATTAAAACAATTAAACTACATGACATAAACTACATAACATCGGTGCACTGCAAACTTGTGAATAACAACAATAACCCGCAAAATAACTGTTGCACACTGTACATGAATAAAACTTTTATTGTTGTTATTGATAAACGTTACTTTAGCAACACGAACTTACTTCAAGCTGCCCTGAGGGACAAGCTGAGGTGGAAGATGATGGCACCGCTCCGTGTCTCTCCCGGGAGGTCATCTTTAGAAACTAAGAGACGACCGTAGGTAAAATACTAACATTAATACTTAACATAAAGCACGACGTATTGCACACCGCAACAACTTTCCGATATGCGCGCCACTGACGTCACCATCTGTGCTTCTAAGTCAGAGAGCAACTGTCCATCAAAAGCTCATTAGCCAATCAGTGTAGATCGCTGTTAAGCCCCACGAGAAGTTTGTGCCAAAACAGCAAACGAAAATTTACGAAGCGTAAGCGAAAACTGTGGCAACGCATTCAAAATCCATGATTCGCGAAAACGATTCTTTGAAAATCATTAACAAAGAATGAAGCATATTAGAAGAGCATGTTAAATTCGTGCGACTGAGTTCATTTTTTTTTGTTTTCATTGTGTTTTTCTTCTTTTGCAGTGGCATATTTTTGATCGTTTCTTGGAAAGTTACGTTCAGTTTTATAAAGTTACGTTCATTCTTATTGGCACAAAAATTATTCCATAGAAAGAAGTGTGTGGATACAAGTAAAACTTGCTTGTTTTTACACAATATTTAAAATCTTTTGCTAAGAAATATCTAAAATGTACAACTGAATGAAAAGAAGTAGCAAAGTATGTCATTCTGCCATCTCCTCATCACTCCAGTTTACAGCAAACAGGGCATTAAACATTTGCATATGTTATATACAATAATGCAAACTCACAAATATAAGCGTGAGTTATGTGCGAACATGCAGGATTTGTTTCAGTCGGGTTTTCCAAGCAGGTTAAAAAAGTTAATATCGAGTGGTAGATGCACATGAGGGAACACAACATGAGTAATCTAGAGCGAGTGCATTTGATCAATTGCATTTAAGGCAGGGAGGGATGCATTGGAGAGGGGTGTGCAACATGTTTGAGGATCAGGGGGGAGTCACAATTTGCGGGTCGTTTGCGGGCACCCGGGAGTCCCCATGCATATGCCGGAGACACTTGGAACTTCCGTGAGAATTGGGTTTTCTGAAATAGCCTCTAGTAGTCTTAAAGACCTTGATTAGTTGGATCAGCTGTATTTGTTTGGGGTTGTAGCAAAACTGCAGAGCTGCGGCCCTCCAGAAATCGAGTTTGAGACCTATGCTTTTAAGGGATAGTTCACCCAGAAACGAAAATAGCCTCACCATTTACTCAATTTTATCACAATTGCGACAGTACGTCATTTCATTTACACACAGTCTAATATCCATCAGTGATTTTGCAATTCCCAACCCTTGGGTGCACACAAAGGTTGGGATAATATTACTGTTGTATATATAACCCACACACATCCATTCACTCGTCACCACATCTGTTGATATTCCCAATATACACACACAGACACCAAATAGGGTAAACGTAAATATTTTTTGAACTTATCATCAAGTTTTATGTCTCATCTTTCATTGTTTCTGTGTGTGGTGTTGCAGTTCAGGTTACCAAAAGCAACTGGCAAACTCTGGTAGCTGGTTAGAAAACTTTTAATGCTAAACTTCCGCACTGCACATGCGCGATCACTCCGGTAACTGGACTGTCTTAATGTTGCATGTTTTTGGTGGAGAGCTGGGAATTCAAAACCAGAGTAATAGGAAAATACATGAACTGACACATTTATTGGTCAATATGATGTATTATTATTGTTAAATACACCTGCTATGATACTGGAGATTATTTAAATATTATGTATGTCATCATCTACATAAGTGCAATATTTTAATACTCACCCAAGGGAATTTAGTGGAGTCCATGTGGGGTGGGGCATCTAGTTAATAAGCCAGACCTGTTGGTTGTTGAGAGGGGTCTTTTGCAGTGGGAGGCAAATAGAGCTAGTGTGTTCAACCTTTTTGTGGCAGGTTGAACAGTAAAGAGCGGTAAGTTCTACATGTATATACTTATTTTCTAGTTTGTTTTGATTTTTGTTTCTTTATTTTCCTGATATCTTTTTTATGGATATCATTTGTACATATTTATGATGGACTGTAAAGAGGAACAGAAACTGTCAATAAATTACATTTTGCACATAAGTGCTCTGCAATATTCTTTGTGACCTGTATTCCATCATGCCTCGTCACACTCTCCCTCATGTGGTTTTAAACCTTTATGAGTTTCTTGATTCTGCTGAACACAAAAGAAGATATTGTGAAAAGACTTTGTGTTCCAGAAGAAAGGAAATGTTTAAAATCACATGATGGAGAGTAAATAGTAAGGTAATTTTAAATTTTGAGAAAAACATCCATTTCATGCTTGTCGCTTTGTGCCTTCACACTAAAGTTAACTTTTTATTTTTTTTTTTTTAAGACCTGATGGTGCTGAAAGAAGAGACTCATCAATTAAATGAAATGGAGAAGAAACAGCAGTTTGAGAAACCCCAAGGCATAACGGCTGATAAAAAACCCACACTGACTAAAAAGACTTCATGCAGAAGACCTCGGAAATCCAAATCTCCATGTAATTTAACTTGTCGTCAATGTGGAAACCGCTTCAGCCGAAAACGCAGCCTTCAAGTCCACATGAGAATTCACACTGGAGAGAAGCCTTTCACCTGTAAAGAGTGTGGGAAGAGTTACAGTCAGAAATCTAACTTTAATGTTCACATGAGAGTTCACACTGGAGAGAGGCCGTACACATGCCAACAGTGTGGGAAAAGCTTCTATAATACAGGAAACCTTGCAGCACACATGAGAATTCACACTGGGGAGAAGCCTTACTCCTGCCATCAGTGTGGAAGAAGTTTTAACCAAAATGGCACCCTTGAAATCCACATGAGAACTCACACTGGGGAGAAACCTTACATATGCACAGAGTGTGGTGAAGGTTTCATATGTCAAAGCGCACTCAATTACCACATAATAAGTCACAGCAGAGAGAAGCTGTTTCCATGTGATCAGTGCGGAAAGAGCTTCATATGTAAAGCTAGCCTCATGAACCACATGAATGGTCACACTGCAACCATAGTAATGTGATCAGTGTGGAAAGAGTCTCACTCGCAAAGACTCCATTAAGCAACACATGGAGATTCACTCAGAGGATCAGTTTAGATGCAGTGAATATGGAAAGGTCTTTAAACGTAAAAGAAGCCTCAGACTCACATGACGCTTCACAATGGAGAGCAGAGTCCTTAAAATTGAGACCTTGTCCACACTCTAAGCCCGGATAAGTTGAGTTTATTTTTAAAAAATAAGAGGAAACTGGTTGCCTTAAAAATGTAGGTATACTGAAAATGTACTTAAGTATATGTATGTATACTTAAAAAAAAAAAAAAAAATCTTGAGTGAGCTCTACTTAAAACAGACCCCCTAGTTTTTCACAATATATATATATATATATATATATATATATATATATATATATATATATATATATATATATATGTAAAACATCATTTGTATTTATTAAATTAGGTAGTCTACTATGTTAGGTGTGCAATCTGAAACAATTACAATGACACATCATAAAAATAAAAGCTTCTATATTTTAGTCTCTTGTCAAGACAAGATTTGAAACAGTACGGATTAAGCCAAAGTAAGGTGATATTACTCTTATGTTTGCCCACGATCTTACTTTCTCTCTGATTCTACTCCCCGCAGCATCTGACATCATCACACATAGGACATGCATTAGGGCTTCCCCTACCGTAATACACCTAAACATGGATTGCGGTAAAACTCATCAATGGCAGGGAAGCGTTTTCTCTCGCTAACTGCAGGGAAAAAGTTCAACTAAACAATTTATTGATTTTTATGCAGATCATAATACCAGCCATACATGTAAAGCACAAATAATGTCATTCAATGGCCGTCACCCATGAACCAATCTCATCTCCTCCTGTCTGTTTCTTTGCTGCGTTTGCTCCAACTTTCTTTTGCAGTCTGAAGCGCGTGAAATGCACAAAATGCCCATTTTGCACCATAAGATGTCTATACTTCATCTTTGCTATGACTTCACATGTAAATCACTCGTGCTTCATCTGCGTCTGCTTACTGCGCAAGCTGAACACTCCTCTGCCCCCCATTCCATGTAATGTAACAATTGTCAGGGTGCGGTGAGGCGTAAAAATTTTGAAAGACACTCAAATACATCACGTGCACTGTGTGTGCAACGTCTATAAAACATGTAAAACAATTAATTGCAAACTGAATTAAATATCATTTGATTATATGGTTTGGAATTGGATGTTTTTTGAGATTATTTACATTTTTTGTGATTATTTTGCTTTAATTAAGAATTTTGCAGGATCTCAAAAATTTGCATCTTTTTGTTGATTTTGTGTTGGATTCAGCAATTGCGGAATTGCGAAAAACAAGGGGGTCTGTTAAAAGATAAGAGTTGTTCTAATATGTATTATAAGTTGAATAGACTTAATGCTTTTAATTTGTGTCAATTTACTCCACTTATCTTTTTAAGTGCATTAACCTAAAAATGAAAATTTACTCACCCTCAAGTTTTAGTGGTTCTTTTTTCTGTTGAACACAATTGAAGATATTTGGAAAACATGTAACCATTGATTTCCATAGAAGGAAAAACAAATACCATGGAAGTCAATGTCAAGGTTTCTAGCTTTTTTCAAAATATCTTTGTTTGTGTTTAACAGAAGGATGAAAATGAAACAGGTTTGGAACAAGTGAAGTAAAGTTTTTTAGTGTGTGAACTATCCTTTTAAACACATGAACATATTGTAGAACACAATGTAAACCTACATGAGTGAAAATGTGTTCAAATGTCTTGACAGAATGAATTTTTACTGTTGTAAATAAAAGTATGTGTACTGAACAAACTGTCATTTTGGGCCTTTTTCACAATACCATGAGAAACAAATTAGGGCTGCAACAACGAATCGTTTAAAATCATTTACTAAAGCGCTGGCAATGAATTTCGTAATCAATTTGTGTCGCACGACACTGAGACGTTTGATTATTAAACATAAATTCAAGACAGTAAAAGCTTCACCAAGACCCTTGCCTTGTCATGAGTTGATGGGAAAACCATTTCCCCTGGAGTGGAGCATCTGGCAAAGATCTTATCAAAGTCAAAACCCCAAATGAACTGATATAAGGGAGATCGTAAAATATTACAGTGAAATTAAGACCACTTTACCAATCACACAGAGACTTTTAAAATTACACCAAACATGAATATAGAGCCACAAAATACACCATATTAACAACTTAGAGATTCTGTAAGGAATGTGATGGAGCTGCTCTGGTGAAGAAGGTAAAGTCCAGGGTAAAGAGAGGGGTTCAGGATGCTTGATCAAGACAACCTGAACAACCTAGCTGATCTTCTCAGATTAAAAAGTTTATTGTTTTAGTACCTGACCATTCTCGTGTTCTTGTCTTATGTGGAGTTCCATAACAGTTTGCAGGGTTCAATATATATGGATAGATATGTGCGTCCCTAGTCATCCAATGTGTGGGAGCATTTCACACTAAATAAACAAAAAAAGTGTGTTAACGGTCAAATAAGCAAACATGATGACGGGAGCACCAGAGCAATGATCCAGCACCTGAAACGCAAACATGTTAGAGTCTTTGAGCTGTAATTAATATTGCTATCTGGGTATACTTATTTCTTTTTTAGTATGCAAAGAAATATTGTTTTTCACAGAAGATACATTATGAATTATAAATTTGTTACAAAACTTAAATCACAGCATATTATATTTATCAGACTCGCCAAGCAAGAGTCTTCCATGCAATAATTATTATAGTTCACATATATATCAAAATCTCTGGATGCCAAATTTAGAAAGAAAAAGCTATAAATTAATACATTTATAGTAAGAAGGCTCTAGTTTCAAAGAGTAACTAAAAATAGAATTTTAGAGGTTACAAAAGTTTGGATAAAAGCATTTTTAGGAGAACTGGAAATGTCAACGCAAAACACTTCATATTAAGTACACTCCCAAAGCAAATGACTTTATATTTCTTCAGACTGAATACAAAAAGAGCATTTGGGGAAATAATATTAGATTGAGCATGTTTGTGATTTAGTGGAGAGCTGTTATGAGTGGAGAGGTAACCAACATTATATAAGAGGAATTAATGTAAAACTCCACCATTCTGTCACTTAAATATATTATTCCAAAAACCCACGAAAACAGGTAAAGAAATCTGAAATCTATTAGTAATTGTGTGAATGTCTTTGTTTGACATGTACTGAGAAGATTTGTGCAGTCAAATATAAAATAATGTAAAAACCTTTAGGGCCAGGATTGACAGAAGGTATTATTCAATTAGGGATTGCACAGAAACAATGTTATATTCCTCTGAAGAGTCTGAAAAAGAACATTTTATCTTCTCTCCACAAATGTTTCCTTCTGTTGTCAAGAGACTGAGAAACAGGCAGCCAATCAGCGTTCGCTGTGCGCCTACAAGGCAGTCAATCAGCTTTCTCTGAGCCACACAGGCAGCCAATCAGCTTTCGCTGATCAGCGTGCAGGCAAAAATCCCGCCCTGGGCGCTCAGTCTGTCAGGCGGAGAGTCGGGAGTGTAGAGCTTTGCTGTTTGTGGTTTAATTCCTTTATTTCCACTTATGTTACGGGTGTTATGCGTCTATTCAAAGTAAGTGTATTATATCTGACCTTTGTAGCATTTGCAGATTGGCTGCAGTTACCTTGCGGGTTGAACTGCTTTTACATGTGTGCTGAATGCTAATATACTATTTTGTTTTTAGCTCGAGGCTACGCTGTAAACACTTCTGTAAAGCCTGGTTTATACTCGACGCGTCCGCTTGTTCGCTTGAGTGCGCGCGGTGAATGTGACGTCGTCGCGGAGATTGTGGATGTTCGCTTTGGGTTCGCGCTGCATGATTTCGGCTGGCGGTGCGAAAGGCATTTTTTTGAGACTCGAGCGAACAGTGCGCGCGGCGCCGCAACTGATTTGAGTTAATATGAACCACTTTGAAGAGATTTTGTCTGAAACAGGGTGACTGTACAGACATTTTTATGACCCGTGATCAGAGAAATAACCAGATGATCAATAATATTTGGCTAGAAATTGCAACGTTAGTGGGAAAGAAAAAAGTTTTTGTTAAAAGGTTTGGGAAAAACCTGAAGGATAAGTTTAGTAAAACCAAAAGAGACCATGGCGAAAGTGGATCGAGGTAAAGTTGGTTTTATATTGGGATATTCAGACATAGTCCTTAATAATATAGTTTCATAAAGATATTATTTGCAAACTCTAAATAGAGAAAATCATATTAGCAGCCAATGACTATCAAAGTTCAACATTGTTCACAGTCAAATAAACAGTTTTAATTTTGTTCAAGTCATACTTGCGTGCTAATTCTGATCGAATATTCAAAGTAACATGGTAAACAATATAGAGACTTCTAAATGAACGAATGTGCGAATATAAAACCAACTTTACCTCTATCAAAAGTGGAGACCCAGGTACACAATTACAGAATGTTTTTCCACCAGTCATAAATTTTACACTGATGTATTTTGTTTAATTTTTCAATTTAAAATCATTTAATAGTTACAAAACTATAATGAAGTGACATAGTTATTTCTTTTATAACTGGAAAGGAATATTTAAACCTATCGGTTTCCACTATACTGATACCCTGTTTCTCTGGGATTTATTGGTGATAATGGTCACGTTGGACCATTGCCCTTTTAGCACAAGTATAGGACAGAAACTAGCCAGACAATAATGTGTGCGGACAATTCGGTATCGGTTCAGTAATAATCATAACCGATTATTATGTACTGACGTCATTTATCTCATATGCGCTGTCGCGAGGGAGGCGAGCATGGGTATTACATTACAACACTACAGGCGCCAACTACTTAAAAATTTCAATGTGTGTGTTTTCTGGAAAGTCTTTCACTGGCACTTACAGCAGAAGCCCCATTTCTGTGCGATTTGAGGGAATGAAAGTACTCCATTTCTCTCTCTCACTCACTGTGGCCCATTTCGCCTGCTGGCGTGACATTTCCTCTCGGCTGCTGGCGTGACCTTTCCTGCCCTCTCTTTTCCTCTCGGCTGTATGCATTCCGAATACAATTTCCGAATAAAACCGCGGGAGCAGTCGGTAACTCCGGTGTAATTTTAACAGGAGTGGGCAGTCTCACAATATCGCTCCTGAGTGAGCAAGCGTGTGTGTGTGTGTGTGTGTGTGTGTGTGCGTGTGTTTGTTTGTTTGGTGCTGTCTATGTTTGTGAATGTGTGTGAATGAGAGACAGTGTGGTGCTGTGTGTGTGTGTGTGTTTATACAGACAGCTTGTTATAGCCACCCCCCCAAAATACAACACTGTATGGAAAGCATCGTCAATGCACCGAGATATTGAATTGAACCGAATCAATGGCATGATAATCGTAACCGAACCGCGAGACCAGTATAGGTTCACACCTCTATTTGTTTATGCCAAAAGAGGCCATGGCAAAAGTGGAGACTCAGGTACACAATTACAGAATATGTTTTTCCACCAGTCTTAGGTTTTACACTGATGTATATGTTTGTGGAGTGGGCTAAATCTAAAAAAAAAAAAAAAAAAAGTTTTTTTTTTTTTTTTTTTTTTTGTAAGTGTACTTTAAAAAAAAAAATTTATTCTTGCCATAATAAAAATATAATTGTAAAGCAACTTATGTTCTCTTGTAATTAATATTGTAATAAACTTTAAATGGTAAAACTGTCCGATATATGAACAAAAGCAAGTGATGCATCAAAGTTTGATTAAAAAAAAATCTTGAACTGTTATAAAAATGCTTATAATCATTAAAATAATGTATAAAAACAATAAAAAAAATAATTAGTTATAAAATATTGAACGATATTATATGACATAACGTAGTTCCGGAAACTTTATACATCACTGTTTATCCGTCTGATTTTACGGTGGGTTTCTTTTGACCGCCCCCTGTCGTTTTAAAGAATTTCACAACGGCGAACGTGGCAAGTATAAAAGCCTTGTCTGTTTCGCAGTCAGCAGAGGTGTGCGATGTGGTGCCAGGCTAAAGTAGAATTCCAGCTGAATGCGTTACTCGTGGGTAGGCATGTGCCGGTATCGCATGAAAATGTGATACCGGCACATGCCTACCCACGAGTAACGGTATTATCACGATATTGTAATTTTACTAGAGAAACAGGTAAAAAAACACAAAAAACTTCAATAACAAAACTTTAATATCTTTTTAATTAACTAGAAGTACTTCAAACATTTAAATACAAATAAATATAAATAAAACAATACACAATTTAAAAGTAAACTTGAGCAATTATATCAAAGTGAATGTGCAAAAGGGAAACCGTCTTCGTAATCCCTCTGCATTTTTTTGGAACCCAAAATATTTCCAAACTTCTGACTTTAACCTTTTTGAAGGGGGATAAATTGGCAGCGTTCCTCCTTCCGCCATGCTTCTTCTTCGTGTGAGCAGGGCTGGACTGGGGCAAAAAATCGGCCCTGGCATTTTGGGCCAGAGCGGCCCACTAAATTCAATCAAAATGCTATCTACTTATGCATGTCCAATATTTTTATCAACTCATATTCTATAAAACACAAAAGCCATATATATGAAATAAATAAATAAATACAAACTTTAATCTCAATTTAATTTCTGTATGCTGTCCATAAAGATATTTGTTGAGTTCTAAAAAAATACACTATTCATTCATTTATTTTTCTTCGCATAAGTCCCTTATTTATCAGGGGTTGCCACAGTGGAATGAACTGCCAACTATTCCAGCATGTTTTATGCAGCAGATGCCTTTCCAGCCACAACCCAATATTGGAAACCACCCATACACACTTATTCACACACACTCATACACTACAGCCAATTTAGCTTATTCAATACACTATTGACTCAGCCTATATTCAATAATAAACATAACAAAAACCGCCTGCTAATGCATGGGTAAATCTTCAAAGGGAACAGTGTTACATTTTAACCTCTTTCACCTCATCCTGCTTGCTGTTTCACTATCTAAACAATGAAAACATAATATAAGTCAAATTTGTTTCATTTTGATATTATGATTAACAGACACCAAACAGCCTCGTGTAGCTGCATATTTTTATAAGCATCATCTTCACACTGCATATTTATAACAAAACAGGGCTTATATATAACTGTCTCCTTTCATTTCCATTGAATAGAATGAACTTTACCCTGTCTCTTTTGCAGAATATCAGTTTTAATAACCAATAATGGCCATTATAATAGTATAACGTACATTAAATTTAAACGATAAAGGTTAGCAATCAGTCAATGTGCAGAATCAGTGTATGTGGTTACATAAATTAATATATTAGCTTTGCACTCAGCCAAAACAGTTAACTGAGAACAAGTGATTCAAAAGACATAAGAATTGTTAGATAGAGACAACAAGATGAATTCAATATTACGTTTAACAACTATAGTGAGATGAGATCATCCAGCAGATGAACTGTCTGACATGCACTATACTCTGACCTGGGGTTTATGCTTACCCGCTGAACTAGTGGCTGCAGCTCTGGGCAGAGAGTGTGTGGTCACGTGATTTGCGTTTTTAGCCATGTACTAGAATGAACAGAACTTTTCAGAATCGCTAAATGAAACGCCAGTGAATTTCCCGCGATTTCTCTGCGCCTCCCTTGCGTTTCTTCTCTCTGACTCGACTATTTTGACAAATACACACAGACGACGCACGCTCACACGTAGTCCAAAATAGGAGTTTGTGATTGGGCCAGCCCAATGTCAATACCGAAAAGAGCCAATGGGCTGCAGGGTGTCACATGGGCCGGCCCGGTCTGTCTGTCCGGGAAAAAAAGCATCTACTTTCAGAGAGTCACAGATCACAGCAGCGTCAATCAATAAGGCAGAAAAAAACGATAGGCTGCTAAGCCTTTTATGGGCCAATCAGATCATAAGACGATGATCAGCCCGGCCCAAAAAGTACGTCGGCCCACCGGGAAAGTGCCCAGTCTGCCAGATGGTCTGCGTGTGAGGATTATAGTGCGGTGGCAGCGGCGGCGCGCACTGCGCACACAGGGCTTCTACATGCGGGGATTGTTTACATCAGAGTGCGCATCAGTTCTGCGCAGCATATACGCAGTGTTTCTTCAAGCGGTTGATGGAAAATAAGCTAAGGCGCGTTCTAAGAATATAAATTCGGATCTATTATTTTTCACGGTATTTTGAAGTGCCCGCGATAACAATATCGTGCATATTCATTACCGTGATTTATCGCATTACCGAATACCGGCACAAGCCTACTCGTGGGTTATCTTCAGGGTTTCTGCAGGGTCTTGGAAAAGTCTTAAATCTCAAAATCCAAATTTTAGGCCTTAAAAAGTCTTAAATTTATTGAAATATTGTGCTGTAGGTCTTAAATCTTTTTTAAAACGGGTCTTAAATTTCCCTTTTTTCATGCATTGCTACCAAATCTGGCCAAAGCCAGATAAATGTATGCAATCAGAGACATGATCAAGCTGCACACACGAGATGTAGAATCAGCTACTAAAGACTTGCACACATTTATTGAACAGGGAAGAAAAACTTGTAACTTGTGTGAAAATATTTTGATGGTAAAACATATTTGAATAGAATGTATATTTTTAAATGATATTAGAAAATGTTTTTATTCAGGAAATATTTTGAGGTAAATGTTTAAAATGTGTTTTCTGGAGGAATTTTTATCATTGATCAGACTGAAAGAGCTTGTAAGACTTTATCAGTGTAATTTTCATTTGTGTGTTTAAAAAACAATTAATGATGTTTCAGAAACAGTTATGATTGTCAATTATATATTGAATATTTAATACAAGTGTTGCAACAAATATAGCCAGTGCTGCTGATATAAGATTAAAATATATTTGCAAACAGAATGTAATTAAAATAATTGTCTCCTCTTCTAGTGAAGCTCCTCCTCCTCCACTGAAGCTCTAAACACTGGAATATTCCCATCAGGCTCCACTGAAGAGTTTATTGAAGGACAGCGAGAACATGAGTGATCCAGAACCCTGCAAAATTAAAAATGAAGACTCTGAACAACAAATAGGTTGGTGTTTATTCCTGATCAGGGGCGGCACGGGAGGTTTTTGGGCTTCGAATGTTTTTTCCAAAGCCATGAATCTTTTGGGTTTAAGTTTTGTCAAAACGTAGTTTTTTCAACACATTATGCAGAAATATTTAAACCAGTTCATTATTGCTTTCCCACAGGATCAATAAAGCAATATCAGCTGGGCTTTCTCTACTTCTTTTCTTTATTTAAGAGTTTTTATTTTTTTTTTATCAGAGGCAGCCCCACAGCAGTAAGCGCTTTCTGTCTCTCCTTTCTGAAAGCAAGTTTACACACACACACACATCGTGGTCCTGCGTAGCCACATCTCCTGTCAGTCACTCAACACCTTCGTATCATCGCCGCACCACAATCGTACTTCATGTTTGTTACCGGCTTTAATTTCGTATTTAAGTAAGCTTGTTGGAAATTCTGAGGAGAACGTTGGGTTGCTATTGTAACTACACACACAGGAGTCAGGCGGTCTTGTCTTGCTTCATTTAAGATTTACCTCAGATTTTCACTGACAGTTCCGTATGATCTGACCAGATTCTGCACGCACAGGCTGTTCTGATAAGCTGTGAGTTCTGGTGTATTTATGTAAAAGTGAAGTCTGACAACAATAAATATTCTCATTAGGAATAAAATCACCTGTTTTTATACCCGTGCTGACTCTGCCGAGTTGTAGCTATAAAGTTAGGTCTGCGACTGTTATTTTATCTAGGGTAGGCTATTTCTTTTATTTTATTATAACAATAATTTGCTGAAAATTATGCCTTTAAATGAGCAGGATTTTAAGGGTAATTTAATCCAAATGATTACAGTATGAAACACAACTTGTAATAAAACTGGGTGGGGATTAGATACTGAGAATCACATACTTGTTACATAATTTACATTTTGATTCCTCCTGTCCTATTTCGGCATGCACATTTTTTCACCTGCTACTGTGCCAGGAACTGGAGAGCACCTTCAATAATAAAGAATGATGGCAAAGCTAAATGTAATTACTGTAATAAATTAATAAGTTATAAAACACAGTGTCATGACCAACATGACAAAGCATCTGTGGTTGGTTCACATACTTCACAAATATTGAATGAAAAGAATGGCGTGTTAGGTTCAATGTGCTTTTGTCATTTCCCTTCTGCAAATTTAATTTATTTTTTTTAATCTACTTGATTTTTTCTTTTGTTTTATGTGTATAGTCTTTAATGTGCTTTTAATAATTTTATTCTTTTCAAAGCAGCACTCAGATGCAAATTTATCCTCGAAAACATGGCATGAGAGCGATGCATGTGTTGGATGATTGCGTTTTTTTTCACGCGCGATCAATTCCTGATCCTTTGCATACATTTTTTTAATCAAAAGACAAAATAATTTAATTACTTTCGATGTGCTAAAATATTAGTTAAACGAATGTAATTTTAAAAAAGCATATATACTAGGGGTGGGCGATATGACCTAAAATTAATATCACAGTATTTTTCATCTTTTGAACGGTGACGGTATAATATCATGGTATTACTTTCAATAGCAAAATAATATACATCTCAAGGAAGAACGGACAAAAGAAAGTCTCACTTCTATCACTCTTTAAAAGTTTTGGTTTGGGTCATTGTAAATGCTCATTCTCGTTATGAGCTGATCTTCATTTCTCTGTGTTGGTGGAATAAAGCAGGCGAGTCAGCCGCACCAATTTATGAGCAGACAGAGCAGGATTCTCGCGATGACCACCAGCGCAATTCCGCTCTTTGTAATGAGCTGTAGTTTCAGTGTAAACTTAGTAAAGGTGAGTTTCTTTGGCGATGATGTGTACAGTGTTAGACTTTATATTTAGCGGACATTTGCGCTGAACACGCAGTGAATGCAATGCATCGAGATTCGGGCACCTTCTCCGAAAACACTCGATTGATCTCAGCTGGCGGATCAACATTTACCTCATGTCATGATCGCTGTCATCTGCGCCATTATTATTATTTTTATAACTTTAGGTGAGGTTTGCAAACCTGTGCACTTTTCACTCTTCAGTCGTTTGCATTTCCTGCAGTAACAAAAGCTCCCTGTTATCTGACAGCGGGAAGCGTTAAGTGACTGACAGCTAATATGAACCAATACAGCAGCAGGGTAGAGCGATTCAGCAAGTTTTTAGAGAAAATCAAATCAGATTGCACTACAACCATTATATTCAGACACACAAATGCTCCCAAATATATTATGAGGGTGCATAGATTAAATTTCGGGCGCTCATGCATTCAGACCACAACTGAACGTTTGAAGAAAATTTAATGCCTTATTATTTAGAATTAGCTATAATTGATGTAAATGCAGCCGTTCAAGGCGCATAATTGATTTATTACGGTATTGACGGTATTAGAAAATCCATATCGTGGCGCAATGTCACACCGGTGATGACTATGACACCGGTGTACCGCCCACCCCTAATATATACCCATTAAAACTGTAAAACTGAATAAAGTGCATGGTCTAATCGGAAATAAAGGAAATTAGTTATCTATTTCATTATTTAATGTATAAAATAAGCTAGTCTTTTTTATAAATTGAGTTAATTGATCTGAAACTTTTAATTGCATTTTCTTTTCTTGTAAATAATAAAAGTTGCATCAGATTGATGAAAACTAACCTGAATACCTGCGTGAACAGGGCCACAATGAATTTTATTTTACATTGAAACAATTGGATAGTGTCTTCTGTCTACATGACTGGCAAACGTTTCAGAAAAAAAACCTGCTAAATCTCTGCGAATATTTGGTTAACTTCTTGGTGTTTATACTGTAAAATCGTGACTATATTTAATTGTTGATCGTGGGCCAACAATATTGTGTTAATAAACAACAATAAAATAAAAACAATATTATCGTGATAATACGAATAATGGTGCAGCCCAGTTTTGCCAACTTTTTCCAATGAAAAGTAGCTAGTTGTTGCCAGATGATGTCACACAATAATTTGCATATTAATGACGTCATCACATAGTATCTGACAAGCGTAAGCCCATCATGTCTCTACTCTGTGTATTATATTATATTAAAACATTATATGCAGATGCACATTAAATAGGTTCTTATTAACATATTACTTCGTGTGATGACGTCACTGCATAATTGCAACTCAGTACTACATCTTTATGTAGTATACAAAAAAATTTATGTTTTCTCAAATTGACTGGCCATCTCGGCAAAAACATTATTTGAATTATGTTCACTTAGTTTTGTATGAAAAATATAGTTGACTATTTGTAAAATACAAACACTTTTTGATAAGAATTTTTAGTTTTAAATATAACCCTGATAATGATCAGTTACATTCTTTTTAACAATTACAGCATGTGTACTTACTTTTTTTAACTTGTGAAATTAACACATTTGTGAAAGTGACAACAGTTATAGCACTATTGGAATGTATTGCTACCTAAATTACCAACAGTTATGCATGTCAACGTATATTAGTAAATTAACAGTTATGAAAAACAATCTAAGCAATTTACTCTACTGGGTGAAGCCTGCTGACACTGCTCTTTTGAGTCACTTTTTTAAAAATGTTAAAAGTAGCCAGATTAATGTTAAAAATTGCTAAATTTGTTGCTAGGTGCTTTTTGAAAAAAAAAGTTGCTACGGTAGTATAAAAAGTTGCTAAATCTAGCAACAAAATTGCCAAGTTGGCAACACCGGTGCAGCCCTATATCCTTTCATTATGTTCCTGGCAGTTTTTGACCCATTGACTTCCATTATAACCACATTTTAACCGCAAAGCCATGACACCAAATAATCATGCATTCTAGATTGTTGGTGTTTTCCCTGTTGGGAAGAGGTAAAATGTGTCATTTTTACTGTTGATCATCAGTTGACAGCATTAACCCTTTAGATAGGCCTGTTCAAATTGTTTCTGTATTTTATTTGAAGTTCAATGGAGTAAATCAGCAGATTATAGTGTGTGTGCATAAATACACTTCGTAGGGGGACCAACAATTTTATCACAAAAATGACCAGTATGACTATTGACCAACACCTCCCTGTAAGTTTACACACTGCATAGAGTACAGCTCTGGTGTGTTATAAATTGCATGTTTTAAATGACAGCGAGACATGCTCCATTTAGTTTTTATTGTAAAATATATATTATAACCCAGTACACAGTAAAATAATGTTTTGAATGGCTTGCCTGCTGGCAGCGTATAGACGGTAAGTTTAAATAGGCCAAGCATTTTTAAAATTAATTTTAAAACACAATAATACAAACTAGCCACCCCTTTTCTTTTGTTTCTTTTTTCTACGTTTCTATATTTTTTATCAAACAAAAAATGCAATGAATTGTTTATTTTGGTTTTCATTTTATTAGAATTAATATAATTATTAGGCGACACAGCTTCTACATAACATTGGCTCTGATTGCGTTTTTACAGATATCCTACAGATAGACTTTTTGGCTTAAAGACATTTATGCCTGTTAATTTCAGTGCTGTATTTTGACAGATTTCGCAAAGGCTTCAGCTATTCTGTCTGATGCCAGCCTCAGTTTTGCAACTTGACTTCTGTGACGTCTGTATCAATGTCTGGATGACAGCAGAGCGAGAGAGATGAGATCAGACCTCAGGTTCGATGTGTGGCCACATGCCACAGTTATTTTACTGCAATTTTTTAAATATTGGCTCATTTAAATTAACTTTTCATTTGATTAAAAGCCGAAATATTGCCAGACAGATAAAGCAACTTTCTGTTTTTGAAGAGCGCGGCTTCAGTGATAAAGTACGCACACAAACAGGATACACTCTTGTCGGCCTATTCATTATTGATTTTTTTTACACATTAACGCATAATAATTAAGTGCAAAAAAGAACAGCTGAACTTGAGAAAAAATGATCACTGCGGTTGCCACGATGGTTGCTTTGTTTCTCTACAGTTGGCTTATTAATGCGCAGTATTGCTAAATCACTCGTTTGAATAAAAAAATAAGATTTATTATCAAACATTGTGAGATGATGGTCGCGTGATTTTTAAAATGAGTTTGCATTGCGTATTCATGGCTATTGATCTTATCTACCCACGACCCACCCATATTTAAACATTAAGTAGGTGCGTTAGAGGTGCGTGTATAAATTAGTTGTGTTTCCTCCGGATGCTGCCACCTTTGTCAGGCAAAGTTTGCAGATTGCCTTATTAACGTTTTCAGGTTCTCTTTTTGCATTTAGTTTGAACCCGAAATATTGCCAAACAGGCGCTTTTGCATTGCGTTTTGACACTAAATCGTCCGCAATTCTCTTTCTGTAAAATCAACTCCTCTTTTTCTCCTCACGTGATAAATGAAATATGACGCATTGTAGCTGTTCAGATTTTAATTACAGTGGATGCTCTCGTCTTAAGTAAATTATTTAGCATTATATTTTCTATTTAATTCAAATAAATAATTAAGAAAAAAACATGCGGGGACAGTGTCACAGTGGAAAAGTGATGTCACCGGTGTTGAGTCTTAAAACCGGTAACACGTCTATCGTGGCAAGCCTACTGGAAAGAAATATTTGAACCTTTCAGTTTACAATATATACTGATGCCCTGTTGTTCTAGGCTGTATTGGTGATAATGGTCAGGAATGTTGGACCACTATTGCCCTTTTAGCAAAAGAAGAGGAGAGAAACCTTGTCTGTTTCGCGAGGTGCACGCGCAGTCAGCAGAGGTGTGCGATGCGGCGCCAGGCGAAAGTATAAATCCTCTCTCACTCCCACACACACTATACTCCATATAAAACGCAGAAACTTTGTTGCACTGTAATTGATGATCAATAGTAAAAATCTCAAATCTCTTCCCAACAGGGAAATGTAACGGTGGTGTGGGAATGGTGATCCCAAACAAACATTACAAAAATATTTTTGTCACTTGTTTTTAAACTATTAATCTTGGGCACCAGACAGAATATCTGTCAAAATACATTTTAAAGAAAATATACCATGGCTAGCTCTCACCACCAGTTACAAATATCAAACCAAAAATAAATAAATAAACAAATACATTAACAAACAATGAGAACCAGAAAAACAATTGCTGTATTTGTCTAAATAAAGTTTGTATTAGTCAGTAATATTAATTTTAAAATACTTTGTACTTTTTACATAAAACAGCAGTATCAACAACAAAACAAACAATATAACAGGAATCAAAATGAAACACAAAACCCTCAGCACTTTTAACTCAAATGAAAGTGAAAGGAAAAAATGCAAATGATTTCAGGCCAGCAGGTTCATCAAACTTGAAAACGGGGAAAAATAATACTGATAATAGTAGTACGGAGAGAGAAAACAAAAACTTTTGCTGCTTATCCATGGAGCGGAGGGGTCAAGGGAAATGAGAGGGGAATGGCGAATGTGAATGTTGAGGGCATCGGCGAACCCAGCCGGTGAGTCGGCAGCTGACTCCATGCCAGCGAGATAAATCGGTAAGTTGTTTTTGTTCAAGAAGTAAAAAAATTGATTGGAACAACAAACCCTCATTTGGGGGATGGTAGGTCTTTCCAGCGAGCTTTTGAAACGAGACCATTTGGGGGTGGTGGGTCTTTCTAAGGTCCTGTGGGAAGATAGGTGGTCTCTGGAACGGCCCGTGGTGACGCTCACCGGTGAAGTTGATTAGACCCAGCCATTAAATGTTGCCCCACAGAGAGTGTCCCTATACCCACCAAGCCTGGTGGGCGCTGTTGCCCTGGAGAAAGGGGGTCCCACCAAGAGCCACCAGTGGCACAGTTGGTTGAGTGAGAATCAGTGTTTGGGGGATAGTGGGTCTTAACAGCGAGCTTTTGAAACAAGTCCATTTGGGGGGTGGTGGGTCTTTGAAAGGTCCAGTGGAAAGATGGATGGTCTCTGGAATGGCCGGTGTCAACGCTCACCGGCGGAGTTGATTAGACCCAGGCCCCAGCCCTCCAAGCCTTGGCCGACGGGAGACCGCCTTTCTAGGACGTCCCACATCTGGAGGTACGTGTCCGGTGACGATAGTCTGACCTGCCATCAGGAATTCGGGGAAAGCGTAAAAATGTGGACTTAGATTTTGGCGGCTTTGCGGTTTCACGTTGTCTGTCCGAGCTGTTGCGTCCATTTCCCGCAAGCCTCTGGCCGTGCGTGTCCTGGCTCTATGGGAAAGAAGCAGGGGTCTATGGCCAAGCTGTCTGCCCGAGCTGTTGCGTCCATTTCCCGCAAGCCTCTGGCCGCGGATGTCCTGGCTCAATAGGAAAGAAGCATGGGGTCCATGGCCAAGCTGTCTGCCCGAGCTGTTGCGTCCATTTTCCACAAGCCTCTGGCCGCACGTGTCCTGGATAATTGGAAAAGAAGCAGGGGGTCTATGGCCAAGCTGTCTGCCCTAGCTGTTGCGTCCATTTCCCGCTGCCCCAGAAAACACGAACACGAACTATATTATCTGTTGCTAGAACTACATGCCGCTGGTGCACCCCAGCCACCTCGGAAATTGAGCACTGCCCCGGGTGGTGGAACTGGGAAAGGCTGATGCACCCGAGCTGTCTTTGAACCACAGTGCGTCAAGGTGGTGGAGAGGGTGGTGCCCCACAGCCAGGGGGGTCACCAGTGGCACATCTGTCTAGCACGAGCTGTTACCTAAGTCATTGTTCCCGGCTGAAGTGTGGGGTGCCCAGGCACTGCTGGAGAACAGTTGTCAATCTAGAAGACCCTTTGGGGCTGGCGCTTGCCCGGGGAGAAGGGGTGGCTCTGGAGGTCAGGGCCTCCAGCTCCTCTAACGTGGACCCTGGCCCCCTGGGGAAGGATCAGCATTTGGGGGGATGGTGGGTTTTTCAAGCGAGCTTTTGAAATTACTAAGTCCATTAGGGGGATGGTAAGTCTTTGTAAGGTCCAGTAGGAAGATGGGTGGTGTCTGGAACGGCTGGTGGCGACGACGCTCACCGGTGGAGTGGATTAAACCCAGGCCCCAGCCCGCCAAGCCATGCCCGACGGGTGACCGCCTTTCCGGGACGTCCCGCATCTGGAGTTACGTGTCCGGCAACAATGATATCTGACCTGCTGTCAGGTTTTCGGTGAAGGCTCAAATCAGTGAACTTAGGCTCTGATGGTTTCGCGCCTGAACCAGTCTGCTGACCGATAGGAGCTCGTTTGGGGGATAGTGAGGTACCGAGGGTGTGGGGGTGGTTGGTGGAGGGGTGGTGCTAGTAGTCTCCAGCGAGGTGAAATAAGCCAGGCTCAGTGGTGTCTGGGGTTACGGTTTGGTCCCCCCTTTTGATGGTTGTGGTTGATCTCCAGCATCAATGACGTGTAAGTGGACACCTCTTCCGCCATCTTTTGAACCGCTCCACGTGGCGTGTGGGTCTCTTTTTCAGCCTTGGTCTTGGACGGTCATGGCCGAATGTGTGCTCTGCTTCAACATCTACAGCCGGCTCTCGCCGGACATGTCGGCGGTCCACAAGGTGTCAAACTCAGACGAGAAGAAGCTTTTGCCCGTCGCTGGCCGCGTGGACATATGGAAGACAGTGTGCCCGCCTAGACAGACACCTGAAGCAGCACTCCGAGCTCTCTGTCTCGGCCAGGAAAGAGGCCATGGGAGAGAGTTGAGGAGGGGGCAGGAGGAGGTGTGCAAGGTCGTCTCCTGCATCACCGGCCCCCGGGCGAGGGGCAGCCCGAGGTCCTACGCCCTCCCCCTGGAAGCCTACGATCCAAAAAAGTACCCCAACCCGGACCACTCCCGCACCCTGAGTTAAGTATGGTTATGGCACTTTTCTGTTGGGCTGCTGGGTTGATTTCATCAGGGCTGACTTCTGACTTTCGTCCCCGTTCTGCAGACCTGCTTCTGGAAGAGTTCGAGGGTTTCCAAATGGGAAGCGAGCCCACCGGCCGTCTACGAAACAACGTCGCCTCCAAACTGGCGAGGGTCAAGGCGTTCCTAGGCTACATGGCGAAAGGCCACACAGACCCAGAAACCTTGTCTTTTCTCAACCAGCCAGCGCACATCCGAGCCTGGTCCGCTCTGCTGGGCCAAACGGGCATGGCTGAACCCATGAGACAACACAACCTGAAGAATGTCGTGCAGTTCCTAGATTATATTTCTGAAACCCCGCCGGCCTCCTGCTGCCTCTCCAGCACCACCCTGGTTCGCAGGGAGGTTCGAGCTCTCATTCGCGGCATACGCCGGCCCGTTGTGGTACTGGAGGTAAGAACCAAGCAGACGAAAGAAGGCAGACTGATCTTCAAAGCCACCCTGCTACGCTGTCACCAGACCGCTGGAAGAAAAATCCCTGCCCTTCTAGGTGAGTGTTCGGTCTGCCAGTCAGCGTTTCCACCACCACTTGTGGAAACGCTGACCTTTCCGTTCTTCCCTTTTCTGCTCGGGGGCACCAGCAGCTCTGGAGTGAGTGTAACTACTGGTGGGAGCCACCAGTAGTATGCACTCACTCATCTTCTCTCTGCTTGTCCAGATCACCACGCATAAGACAAACAGAGCCTTCGACGCAGCCCAGTTGTCTCTCAACAAGGAAGAATACAGCTGGTTCTAGAGGTTCTTGAAGCTGCGGGCTAGCCTCCCCGGGGAGAGCCAGGCCATTTTTTTTTTTACTTCCAGAGCCAGTCCCTGATGAACCCTGAACAAATATTTTCAATCTGCGTGGATCAGCAAAAGGCTTCCTGGCAAGCCCACCTTCACTTATGTCTGTACTGCCATCACGCCGCACGTGAGTATGCATGCAATGCCTCCCCCCCCCGCCCCATGCCTGCCAGCGGCTTTGACCCCAAAGCTGTCTGACCCCTCTGTCTGTCTCTGACGCAGGCAAAGAATGCACATTCTTTGGAGGATCGCAGGAAGGTGGCGCAATTTATGTGTTCTTCAACCTCAGATAAGTTCTACGCACTTCACCTCGGCCCTCTCCAAGCATGTGAGCGCCGCAGACTCTTTGAGAGGGCCTTTGTGGAGGAGGAGGAGGCAGCGGCCAGAGAACGCCATTCAAGTTAGGGGCGCAAGAGGACAGAGAGTCCCGGGTCACCCTTGGTAAGTCAGTTCCTCTTTGGCATGGATAGATATTAACAGCAGAACGTGTGGTGTTAGCCAGTTAGCCTTTGGCATTGGCCAGTTAGCCTTTCTGTGTCTCTTTTCCAGGATTGCAATAGCAGGAGGACGCTGCCATGGCAGCCTTCAAAGGGGAAACGCCCCCTCGAAGCAACAGAAGACTCTGAATCTTCCTGAATAAATATTATACGATTTAACAATAAAGGTCATATGGAGTTCAGTGTCTTTTTTATACCTCTATCTGTGTGGTAAAAATCGGGACAAATGATCCGTCTCCTGTGTTAAAAGTGTTGCGTGGGATGCCCGGGTCCAGGTTTTGCCTTGGCTAAGTGGCAATTGGGACAAATGATCCCTGTCTGGTATGTCAAAAGTTTCTCGTGGGATGCCCGGGTCCAGGTTTAGCCTTGGTTGATAGCCCATCGGGACAAATTATCCCTTTTTCAGCACAAAAAGGTGCCAGGCTGGACGAGACTGTCCAGGTCTGCACTGGCGTTGAATGGCCATATGGCCCGCGGACCAACTCCTGGTATTTGCAGGCGTGTCCCAGGATGGCTCTGTCCTTTGAGCTGCATAAAGAGGTCGGAAGAGGGCTGCCTAAAAGGGGGGGTTCACTTATGTGAGGAAACACGGCACTGAAGTCTTTGGTGTTCACAGACATCATGAGCACTTCAGTAAGAAGACAGCAGTCTTTGCTCCGTTGCTTCGATACATACTTTAGCTTTTTGTTTCTCACAGCATCTTTTTCAAAGCATTTTCCCAGAATATGTCAAAATAAGATGTCCACGAATATCAGTCCGTTTGCTGAAACACAGAGAAAGTTTTGGCCATATTAAGCCTCAAAATCACCTCAGGATGGATGAAAATGACCCAACAGCACACAAGGGGAAAGGTGCACATTCCAGCCTTTATGCAGATGCTGTACAGATATGTCTCATGTCTGTCAGGCACAGAGTGAACAAGTATTCTCTGTCTGCATTACAAATTTTAGAAAAACATTTTGTTGTAATTATGAATATATATGAATAAAAGTAGGCCATTTACAGCTTTTCAAATCTGTCTCATCAATATGACCAAAATGACTTTTATGATCATTTATGTAAGAAACTCTAAAAACTGGATTGGCTGTTTTAATGGACTGAGGTGTTTATGTTCCTCTGTATTGAGTTTCTTTGCGGGTGTTTTATTTTTTTTTAACGCTTCCTTAATGTATAAGTGGTTCAAACTTACCGGCAGACGTGCAACAACTTTAACTATAAGGTAAACACAAAGCAACAGACTCTCAGTCCCGCCCACACTCGTCACCACTTCCAAGCCGACCAGTGACAGGGCTTGCGCTACGCGTCGTTGTGACGTGTAGTTACATTTTTTTGATAGATGCACATCAGCGATGCCACAGCGAGGGCTATGCGTTGACACGTAGGCTGCGTGCACTTGACGCAGAAGTATAAATCAGCCTTTATGGACCAAACAAAATATGATCTGGTTCATTTTACATTTAATGTGCATCAAAATTGCAGTGTGTATAGCCAATGTATCCAGTGTCCTTTAATTTTTCAGCATTTGATGAGTTTTTAAGACTTAATGAAAACTAATGTTTTTGTTTTTTTCAGACCTAATTGAAGAGAATGAAGAGAGTAAAGAGGAGGAACATCCAGTCAAAATTGATGAAAAAACTCATTTACAGACTGATTGTATTTTGAAAAGGAGAGACAAGAATTGTTGCACCTGCAGTCAGTGTGGAAGGAGTTTTGTAAGAAAAGGCGATCTTAATATTCACATGAGGATCCACACTGGAGAGAAACCCTTCACATGCACTCAGTGTGGGAAGAGATTCAACCAATCATCAAACCTTAATAATCACATGAAGGTCCACACTGGAGAGAAACCATTCACATGCACCCAGTGTGGGAAGAGTTTCAGCCATTCATCATCCCTTAATCAACACATGAGGATCCACACTGGAGAGAAACCATTCACATGCACCCAGTGTGGGAAGAGTTTTAAATGCTCATCACACCTTAATCGACACATGAGGATCCACACTGGAGAGAAACCATCCACAAGCACTCCGTGTAGGAAGAGTTTCAGCCATTCATCATCCCTTAATCAACACATGAATACCCACACTGGAGAGAAACCATTCTTATGCACTCAGTGTGGGAAGAGTTTCTGCCAATCATCATCCCTTAATCAACACATGATGATCCACACTGGAGAGAAACCATTCACATGCAGTCAGTGTGGGAAGAGTTTTAACTGCTCATCACACATTAATCGACACATGAGGGTCCACACTGGAGAGAAACCTTTCACATGCACTCAGTGTGGGAAGAGTTTCAGCCAATCATCATCCCTTAATCTACACATGACGATTCACACTGGAGAGAAACCATTCACATGCACCCAGTGTGGGAAGAGTTTTAACTGCTCATCACACATTAAACAACACATGAGGATCCACAGTGGAGAGAAACCATTCACATGCACCCAGTGTGGGAAGAGTTTCAGCCAATCATCACACCTTAATCCACACATGAGGATCCACACTGGAGAGAAACCTTTCACATGCACTCAGTGTGGGAAGAGTTTCAGCCAATCATCAAACTTTAATCTACACATGATGATACACACTGGAGAGAAACCTTTCACATGCACTCAGTGTGGGAAGAGTTTCAGCCAATCGTCATACCTTAATAAACACATGATGAGCCACACTGAAGAGAAACCATTCACTTGCACTTAAGCCCCTTGCACTTTTCTCCCCATAGACTTCCATTCATGTGTACGCGAATATGTCAGACCGGACACAAAGTTTTTGTGTCAAGTTTCGCAGTTCACTGCTTTGCAAAGTTCAAGCTTGGTGAACTCTGACCTGCGAAATCGCATCATTTTACTGTGTGAGACCAATTGTAGATTAAAACATGACCTCCCTGGACAGAAATTTAAAATATGGACCAATCGCTCACTTTTTTAATGTCTAATCATCTTGTTTAATCCTGCCCCTTTTCGCAGCGCTTTTCAACTGAATTTTGCATGCTCAAACTCTAGTGTGACTGTAGCTTCGATGTGGGATGATTTTCAACAACTCATCAGACTCTAATAAACATATGAAGACTCTCACTGGACCATTCACATGCACTCAGTGTGGGAAGAGTTTCAACCAATCAGCAAACCTAATGAACACATGAAGATCCACACTGCTGTGAAAGAGTATATGTGCTTTGAGTGTGAGAAGACTTTTATTACAGCTCCAAAATTGAAACTGCACCAAACGAACTGGAGAGACTGTACAAGTGTTCACACTGTGACAAGAGGTTTAATCAGTTAACACATCTGTAAACACAAAAGAGGATTCACACTGGAGAGAAACTGTACAGATCTGATCAGTGTCTACAGAGTTTTGCTCATTTGGCGCAGCTTAAGAAACAGATAGAAAAAAAGTTGCACACATGACATGAATGCAGGAAAGGATTTTTTATGTCCGAATAATGTTTAAAAAGGCTGAGTGAAGGTATGCTGTTTTCCAACTTTCCTACACTGCAGGTTGTAGTAAATGTGTTGCGCTCCTCGCGTTTACAGTAAACACAATGATGGCGGCTGAGAAAAGAACAGTTTCATAAACATCTGGCAAACAGCACCTCTGCAGCTTAATTTCTTTGCAAGTGATTGTACAGGTGCGGATATATCTGTATTTTACTCTCCAATGTATTCATGTAGCTAGTGTTGTTTTGAATGATGTTGTCTGTCTCCCTGAATGAGAAACAAATCACTGGGAAGACACCGCAAGAGTTAAAAAAGATGTTAAAGAGCTTCAGGACGGTTAGTTTGCAGTATACCAGGGTCTCAAGTTTAGAAAGCCCGTTCAATTGTCCTGTGTTGCATCTTTTATTAGGGAAGTTTATTTTAGGTTCGAGATTATTTCTAGTTTACTAGAACATAAACTGGATGAATATTTTATGATTTCGGCAGAGCAACAGGTATTAAGTTTTAAAATATTAATACACTGTGATGATCCCAGGACTCCAGATTGGAGGATGTGGTAAATCCTGATTGGATGCCTGCATTACTCATCAATGGTTATATAAAAGTTGTTGTACTAGCTACCCCAGGACGCTGTGGCTACTCAGGAGTCCTCATGTCAAGACCTGCCATCTCATTGACTCTTTAACCTTATGGTTTTGTTTTGCATTACTTATATCATGTAGTTAAAGTGTTGTTGTGATTATATCCTAAGTTCTTTATCTTCATTATTATCCCTAGACATTTGTTGGTTGCTTTGATTAATTGTTCTATGAGTTACATTTTATAATAAATCATTTGTATTCTGGCTATTTTGTTGGCTCGTTTCTCTTTTATGGTGCAACTCAAACATGCGGGTTATAACACTTTGTAAAATGTGCCTGGTTGTATGCGAGATCTTGTCCTTTCAGTCATGACCATAGGTGTGAGTAGGAACGTAGATTGTAAATTGAGAACATTGTCTGTTGTGGTGAAGGAGCTGGGACGAAAGGCAATCACATCAACTGCATTACTGCTGCCGCTGCACTGATCCATCTTTTAATCTCACATTCCATTACTCATGAAAAAAGATGCAAATACTTGAACTCCATTCGGGGTAAGGACTCTCCTACAAATTTTAGATGGCCTCCTTTTTCCAGTCAAGCACCATGGTTTCTGACTTAAAGGTGCTGTTTCTTTCCCTGCCATGTCACATCCGAGCCTTGAGCGGTAACCAGTGCAGAGAGCTAAAGAGAGGAGTTACATGGGCTCTCATTGAAGACCAGATGAGCTGCAGCATTCTGGAGCATCTGTTGAGGATTAAGGGTGCAGGATGGGAGTCCAGCCGTGAAATAAGAGTTTGCACTGAAAGTTGTGCAGCATGATCTGTTATGAAGAGTCAGATTTTTTTTTTTTGATGTATGTCAGATGCTCTACCAAGGAGGCTAAAGACCGTCGCCAGAGCACCTTTAGAGGACAGAAGAATGAGGTTTACCTGCACAGCACTTCAATGGGCTTCAATGGAAGACAGTGGGCTCTATTTTGACGATCCATGCGCAAAGTGCAAAGGGCTGGGTGCAAAAGCAATAAGGGCGTGTCGGAATCCACTTTTGCTATTGTAAGAACAGAAAAATCCGCTTTGCGCTGTGGTGCATGGTCTAAAAGGGTTGAGCTTATTTTCTTAATGAGTTATAGGTGTGTTTTGAGAATAAACCAATCAGTCTCATCTCCCATTCCCTTTAAGAGCATTTGCTATTTACATGGCAGACTTTGTAAGTGGAAAAACTGAGCGTTCCACTAGCATGGAAACGGTTAAACAGAGCATCTACAGCGTGAGAATGAAAAATGAGCCTCCTCATTATTTACTTTCACTTTCACTCTCGTGGATAGGGAAACTTCTTGTACGCACAGACATCCATTAGCCTAATAATGATTCATTTCGTTTGTTAAGTGCAAAGATTTGTTTCAAAACTATTTCTAAATTCATTTCTAATTTGCAGCAAATGAATAAATGAACAAAAATAATGAAGTGTGTTCAAAAACCTGAGTTATATCCAAATACACATGCTCCCATGATATTTGAAAAGATATTTGCGTATTGTTGTACATCTTGTCTGTATTAAGCAATGTGTAAGCGAGGCGCATAACTAATGCGCATTGTGCTGGACTTTAGACCGGCTTTGTTCTGGTCTATTGAACAATCTATTATAGTTTCTCATATTATTAGATCAATAAATAAACGTACTGTGTGCTCCAGAAATAATCTATTAAGAATTAAACCAGAAAAACCACTAAAAAGTGAAAATACCAATTTCATAAGGCTTCGTCTCCTAAACATCAGGTCACTAGCACCTAAAGCACTTATCATAAATGAAATAACAGATAACAATCTTAATGCACTCTGTCTCACTGAAACCTGGCTGAAACAAAATGACTATATTAGCTTAAATGAAGCAACTCCTCCAGGATTCTTAGATAAACATGAGGCTCGTCAAACTGGTCGTGGTGGTGGAGTTGCATCAATCTTTAGTGATATTCTTAATGTTAATCAGAGAAACGGACTTATGTTTAGCTCCTTTGAAGTATTAGTGCTTAATGTTATGCCTCCGGACACTGCAAAAACGTATGTTATCGCTCGCTTTAATCACCATATATAGACCCCCAGGACCCTATGTCAATTTTCTAAAAGAGTTTTCTGATTTTATCTCTGACTTACAAGTTAAAACTAATAAAATACTAATTGTAGGAGACTTTAACATCCACATAGATGACACTAACGACACATTGGGGCTCGCGTTTATGGATTTACTACGTTCACTAGGGATAAAACAAAACGTTTTTGGTCCAAGCCATTGCTTAAAGCATACGCTAGATCTAATTCTGTCTTATGGAATTGAGGTAATTGATGTAGACATTATACCACAAAGTGATGATATTACAGACCACTACCTCTTACTATATAAGCTGTGTTTACCTGAAATTAGCAGATCCGCTTTGATATATCGCCCTAGTAGAACTATTGTTCCATCCACCAAAGATGAATTTATAAATAACTTATCTGATCTTTCTCTATTTCGAAATGCACCCGCAAACGCGAATGACCTTGATGTAGTAACCAGCAGTATGGATGCCATCTTTACTAGCACTCTAAATACAGTGGCACCCATCAACCTAAAAAAGGCTAGAGAGAATAAAACTACACCATGGTAGTCATACCTGCGCTCTTAAAACAGCAACCCGTACCCTGGAACGTAAATTGAAAAACTAATTTAGAAGTTTCTAGAATTGCGTACAAAGACAGTATGTCCAGCTATAGGAGGGCTCTAAAATCTGCCAGGGCTGAGCACCTCCGCAAACTGATAGAAAATAATCATAACAGTCCTAGATTCTTATTTAACACCATTGCTAAATTAACAAATAATTGGTCATCTTTGGAACAAAATGTTCCACCGCAAATTAGTAGTGATGACTTCATGAATTTTTTCAGTGATAAAATAGAAGGCTTCAGACAGAAAATAGGAGATATTAAACTTTTTGCACTGCCTTATACTTCAGATCCAGTAAACATCCCACCGAATCAAAATAACCTACAGTGCTTCAAAATCATAGAACAGGAAGAGCAAGATAAAATTATAAATTGTTCTAAACCAGCTACGTGTATGTTGGATCCAATTCCAACAAAATTACCAAAAGAATTGCTACCTTTTATAGGAGAACCTCTTTTTAATGTTATCAACTCTTCTTTATCTTTAGGCCATGTTCCAAATCCTTACAAGCTAGCTGTTATTAAGCCTATTATTGAGTAACCACAACTGGACCCCAGCAACTTAGCTAGTTATAGGTCTATTTCAAATGTTCCATTTATGTCTAAAATGCTAGAAAAAGTTGTTTCTGCTCAATTATGCTCCTTTCTGTAGACGAACAATGTTTTTGAAGTGTTTCAGTCAGGTTTCAGGGCTCATCACAGTACAGAAACTGCATTAGTGAAAATAACCAACGATTTACTCTTAGCTGCTGACCAAGGGTGCATCTCGCTATTAGTTTTACTCGATCTTAGTGCGGCATTTGACACCATTGACCACAGTATCCTCATAAATCGCTTAAAGTCTACAGGTGTCCAGGGACAGGCTCTACAATAATTTAAGTCATACTTAGCTGACCGTTACCAGTTTGTGAATATTAATGGACATCCTTCACAAGTCAGCCCAGTAAAGTATGGGGTGCCTCAAGGATCAGTTTTAGGCCCTTAGCTGTTTACAATATACATGCTACCCCTGGGAAACATTATTAGAAGACATGGGATCGGCTTTCACTGCTATGCAGATGATACTCAATTAAATATTTCAACTAAACCTGATGTCTAAACTGTCAAAGCTAACTGAGTGTATTAAAGATGTTCTCTTAAACTCAGACAAAACCGAATTATTACTTATTGGGCCTAAATTTTGTACACAGCAGATCTCACAACTCAATCTAGAATTAGAGGGATACAAAGTTAGCGTTAGCTCTACTATAAAAAAATCTGGGTGTCATATTAGACAGCTATTTAACTTTTAAAAATCATATATCCCATGTTACAAAAACAACTTTTTTTCATCTGAGAAATATTGCTAAGTTACGAAGTATGCTATGCATCTCAGATGCAGAAAAGCTAGTCCATGCTTTTATGACTTCTAGGCTGGACTACTGTAATGCACTGTTAGCTGGCTGCCCAGCATCCTCTATTAACAAACTTCAATTAGTACAAAATGCAGCTGCAAGAGTTCTTACCAGGTCTAGTAAATTTGATCACATCACCCCAATTTTATCCTCCTTACACTGGCTGCCTGTTAAGTTTCATATTGAATTTAAAATATTGCTTCTTACCTACAAAGCTTTAAATAATCTGGCTCCTATTTATCTAACCAATCTTCTGTCTCGCTACAATCAAACTCGCTCTTTAAGATCTCAAAACTTAGGGCTTCTGGTAGTACCTAGAATAGCAAATTCGAGTAAAGGAGGTTGAGCCTTCTCATTTATAGCTCCTAAACTCTGGAATAGCCTTCCTGATAACGTCCGAGGCTCAGACACACTCTCCCAATTCAAAACTAGATTAAAAAGATCTTTTTAGTAAAGCATACACTCAGTGCACCACTTAGCGGGTTTCCACACAGGTTTCTGCATCTAGTTTATATACACTATGGACAGCAGCTACGCTAATTATTCTCTTTATTCTCCATTTCCACCTGGGGATACTCTTCCACAGGCCTTAGACTATGCAGAGTCACTGATTCAATCCAAGACCAACGACGAGATGATCCCAAGGTTTCCATATCTGGAGCAGCTACTGTGGTGGTCATTGAGGAGTGGAGAACATGAGACTGATTCCTGTTTTGCTCCAGGGACAGACAAGTCTTCGCTGAGGCCAGCTTCCAGCCTCCGCCACTGAGACTGCAGGCACAAGATCTGTAAAGCTGCGCATCGTTGGATTTGCTCTTCAGTGTTTGGACTCTCAGTAGGGATTTTTAAACCTCACTGATCTGAGCTACACTGAACTGAACTTAAACACTGAAAACTGAACTACACTGTTCCAATTTACTATGACCTTTAATGTGAAGCTGCTTTGACGCAATCTATATTGTAAAAGCGCTATACAATTAAAGGTGAATTGAATTGAATATACAAACATGACACAATCCATACATATGCACACATGATACACTCCATACATATACACATGATACATTCCATAGAAATGCACACATGAAACACTATACATATACACTCCATACATATGCACACATGATACATTCTATACATGATACATTCGATACATCTCTTGCGTGAAAGGTGAGTCATGCTTGCACTGAGCTACTGGGAGTTGATGAACCCATACAATGAAAGGACCTGATACACATGCACACATGATACACTCCATACATATACACATGATACATTCCATACATATGCACAGTCTAGACACACATGATTCACTCCATACATATGCACACACGACACACTACATTTGCACACATGATACATTCTATACATACGATACACTCCATACATTTGCACACATGATACATTCTATACATACGATACACTCCATACATATGCACACATGATACATTCTATACATATAAATGAAACTCTCCATACATATACACTCGACACAATCCATACATATTCACATGTTGCACTCCATACATAAGCACACATGAGACACAGTCCATACATATGCATTCTATACACACGATTCACTCCATACATATGCACATTCTATACACATACATGAAACGCTCCATGCATATACACTCGACACAATCCATACATATTCACACGTTACACTACATATATATGCACACATGACACAGTATACATATACACTCCATACGTATGCACACATGATACATTCGATACATTCCATACATATGCACACATGATACGTTCTATACATTTACATACATGACCCAATCCATACATATTCACATATACACTAATGTTAAGGTCTGGGATAGAACCCGGGTCTCTGGCGTGAAGGGTGAGCCATGTTTCCACTGAGCTACTAGGAGTTGATGAAACAGTGCAACGAAAGGACCTGATACACATGCACACTCCATACATATACACAGATATGCACACAGTCTATACATATGCATTCTATACACACATTGTTGGAGCCATTTCTTTCTTTTATTATTATTATGTTTACATTCGATAATTATTGTATTCAGGTTTGATTATTTTGTATTCGAATATTATTCATGTCTAAGTATTAGTTTTATTGTTGTGATTTTGTGAATGAAGACTTTTATTTTGTCGAAATTGGGATTTAAGAAAGCCAGGTAGTAGGTGGAGTAGTAAGGGAAGAGGAAACAATTTTCAGACCGTGAGTTTGTTTGTGGTGAGGGTGCTACTGAGGAGCAATGAACTAATTCACTGATTTGATGGCACAAGATGCATTAAAATTAGGAAGGAGAAAAAGATTCACAGCGGACTCACGTGTCATTGTTTACCCTTACCGCGATAGCGGCTTAAAGCAATAATGCCGCTATATTTAAGTCTGAAAATTTTCCACGAGGAGGCGGACGCAGCCCACGCTAAACGAGATGACCGGCATTTGATGTGGATGTCTGCGGCTGTACTGCACGGAGAGATGATTCAGCGAATAAGTTCACTTCATTAGGACGCTGTATGACTGTGCTGTACTGTGAGTAGCCATCTGGCAAGTTTATTATGAATTATGCTGGCTTTGGAGCTGCGATGGATTTGCTTTTAATGCCTAATAAAATGTGAATTGAAAGCCGTTGATGAACTGAACAGTGAAGCGAAGTTTCTCAACACACGTGAACGTGTTTGATGATGATGATGGCTGTTGAAAGCGGTCTTGCAAGACGGGTCAAAGTTATGTGATCGCGGCCAAACATTTAAGCTGTTGCAAGCAGTTAATATGTGAACGGTTGATTCTCTTTAGAGCTGAACATGCAAAGTGATTGTAAATAATAAGTGCTTTTGAAGATTGATACTAACGGTTCTGGCAATATGATGGTAAACTTTAAATCACTTAGTGCTTCACGTAGAGGCAAACTAGGGGTTTGTACAAGGAAAATTAATGAATTAAGAGTTTTGATGATTCACAGAAGCAATGTTGACAAAGTGAATGAACTTCACATTGAATTTCAAAAGGCTCTAGATGAATTTTATGAAGTACATGAGTCTGTACAGCTGCTTTTACCGGATGATGTTAAAGAAAACTAAATTGTTGACTGGTTTAAGCCTAGGAGAGCCACCTTTACTGAGTTTTTGGTTGAGTTGGAGATGTGGAAAAAGAAGCAGTTTGATCTACAGACTCTGGTTGATCCTTCTGATAGTGTGTCTAATGTTTCAAGTTCTGTCAGCTCGTGTGAAGATTGCAGCTGATAAAGCAGCTTTGCTTGCTTGTGCTGAAGGTCTTAAAAAGAAGCATGCACTTGAGTTGGAAAAGATTCAGCTGGAATCCAAAATGGAAGCTATTAATTTGCAATCTGAAATTGATGCTGCAAATGCAAAATTAAAAGTCCTGGAGATAACTGAAACAAGCTCACTGCACAGTTCCTGTTCATCTGTCAAATTAAGAGATGGTATGATTGAATATCTGGATAATGCAAAAGAAAAAATGTCATTGCTTATTAATCCTGAAGCATCTCTGGACTTTTCAAAGATCGAAACCGTTCCGAAAACACCTCTGCAAAGGCTTTTTCATAAAACTCAAATTCCTCAATGCGTTCAGCAGCTACTTTAGCTCCAAACGTGACATCACAAACTGATCAGCATGATGATGCATCTAGTAATACCAACTTTTCTGGGGTTGATCTTGGAAATGTTCTGCAAAGACAAAGTGATTTGGCTTATTTAATTGTGACACAGCAAAAACAAGCCTCACTTCCTACAAGAGAGATTCCAGTGTTCAGTGGGGATCCCTTGGAATATAGACCTTTCATGAGATCTTTTCTACATGATATTGAAAAGAAAACTGATAGCAATCAAAAACGACTGTATTATCTGGAACAGTTCACAGCAGGAGAACCTAAGGAGCTTGCTCGAAGTTGTCTCTATATGAATGTAAGCAGAGGTTATGCTGAAGCCAAGCGTCTCTTGCAGCAGCACTTTGGAGTTGACTTTAAGCTGGCTAGTGCATATATGGAAAAGGCTTTGAAATGGAATGACATTCGCTCTGATGATGGAAGATCATTATATAGCTATGCTGTTTAACTTCGAGGATGTTGCAATGCAGCTAACGACCTGGTAGATCTGGCAGAGTAGAATTTGCCATTTAATTTAAGAATCATTAGCCGCGTTTCCACTATCGCGCCTAAAGCGAGTGAGCCAGGGCGAGCCAAGGCCAGTCGCGTTTCCACTATCACTTCCGGGGCGTAATCGGGCCAAAGCGGGGCTTCCTTGGGGCCAGCGTCCGGCCTTTTTCGGGCCGCCGAATACCTTGGGCCAAGGAGGGCCAACTGGGGCTTCGGGGCGGGGTTACATACAAAGGCGAAGTTTTCCTGTCAGGTAAAGAGGAGACAAGATGCTTTCTTCCCTTACATTTGTTTTGCTATCGCGCTTGATCAACTCACTAAGAAGAAGAAAAAATGGATAGCAGACAGTACTGGTCAGTTGAGGACACCAGGGCTCTTCTGAACATTTGGGCCGAGGAAAATGTTCAGAGGCAAATAGACGGCGTTTGCAGAAATGAGGACGTTATCAAGTACATAGTTGCTGAGCTAGCAAAAGCACAAATTCAGCGAACAATGGTACAAGTCTGCGAGAAATTGAAGAAATTGCGAGCACAGTATAAAGCAATCAAAATCCACAATGGTCAGAGCGGCGCCCACCGGAAAAATTTCCCGTGGTTTGAAATCATGGACAGTGTGCTAGGTCACCGACCCTCCGTTAGTGGGGAGACCACCAGAGATTCGATGGCAGCTAACCTTACAGTCGGTAAGTAAACAAAACAAAGTAATGGAAAAAAAAATTTGTGTATACATAAGGATATATCATTTACTGCTGTATATTAAGATATTATTTGTTTACTCTGCTATTACAATTTTTTTCTCAAGGTGCTTTGTAGTTATGTAAAAATAAATGTTGCAACCTTAAAATGTGTTAAAGAGTTTTTTTTTTTCTTTCGAAGTTACTTTGTTACTAATTAGATTGTTAACATACCAAACTGCTGACATGACACTAGTGGCTAATATGTTTATTTTTTGTTGTGTGTGCTAGATTTGCCATCAAACAACACTGCCATGGAGTTGAGTGAACTGGAGGATGGTCCATCGCAACCACTTATTTCTTCTACCCCTGGTATGTTTGATTACAGAGATGAGACAAAATAAGAGAACCTTTATTGCCAGTACATAATTATTCCTGTATATGTATATTACAGAGAGACATGACAGCACAACCGGTATTAGAGGGGGATCACACCACATTCCACCGAGGACACGACCAGGTATTTAGACTTTATATTCATTGTGTAAACTTCACAAAAGTAAGCCTATGTGCATACAAAATATCCTGTATTTGAGGCTTACTTTTTTCATTTTTTTTTCTCTACAGAATCTCGAAAGCGTAAGGCAACCTCCTTGTCCAGGGACTTTATGCAGTACATGCGTGAGCAGACCCAAGAACAAAGAGAGGCAGAACAGGAACTGAGACGGGAGGACAGAGATGCAGAGATGTTGATCTGACGGGAGGAGCTGGCAGCTTACATGCAATTACAGCAAAAAGAAATGGATAAAAGGCAGAAGGACTCTGACGTAATAAATTCAATTCTTGGTAGCTTGGCAGCTGCTCTTCTGCCAAAAAAGTAGAGCAGTCTGTCCAAGTCGCATCTGCTATAAAGTACTTTTAGCACCTTTGTTATTTTAAGCACCTTTGTTATTTTTGTTTGTTGTGTTGCACCTTCGTAATTTGCACTATTGTAAAAAATTTATCACAAATAAAAGCTCTTTTCTTTCAGTAGTTGTGTATTGTGTTTGTTGTGTATTAGGAATATACAAATTCGCATCCTGTTTCATAGTAAACCATAAGAATATGTGGAGGTCTATGTATGAGGTTTACTGCTCTTATGAAATAGCATGCTTTATTTTAATGAATAAAAGTAAATTTTTATTTGAGGTATCAAAACAGGTTTTGTTGAATAAAATACGTTTGCTAACTGTTGTCTAGTAATGATCATTGTCTGTAACGACTAATGCTTTGGGGAATCAAACAGTTATTGTAATAGACAAGTATGCCTATTTGTCTTCTGAGATGTAAAGCAGGTCCTATTCAGGTAAATTGGTTTAGCATATCAAGTAGGCATTGGCATGAACCGTCATACCTGATAATGGGTTTCTTATATGTAAAAAGCTTATATTCAGGTCAAGGTTTAGTCTGTCAGGCAGCTATTATGAAAGATGATTGCACGTAATCACAAGCCATTTATTTTAATGGCTACCCCTTCACACATATTTTAATTGCATTGTTGCAAACCAGTAACAGGATCAAGTGTAGTTCTGTGCTATGTAACAACAAACAGTAATTACACCTTGAAGAAAAATAAATCTGAGAAAAGGTTTAGTTGGTGTATCGGGTTTATCAAATAAAAATTTATGTGTACTATTGTGTGGATATGAAAGTGAAATATTTTCAGCCAGTTAACATGTATAAATTGTCTATACAATACAATTAATTTATGATACTGTTACTATATAAATCTAAATGTCAAGTTGTGTCACAGATTTGATAGTGAAAAGCACCACAAAGATAATTCTAATGTGTAGTTTTCAGTATTTTATTTCTCAACAAAAAAACAATATTACAATTATTGTTGCTGCATGAAATACTGTTGCAGAGCAGTTCTTGCATCTGAACTGTCAAGATAATCTGGTCTTTCAACATCTGCATCAGCACCATCAGAGGACCATTCTGGCATAAACCTGTCCATGTGTAATTCACACAAGTTATGCAGTGTACAGCATGTCTCAACCATATCAACAACAACATTTACATTGCAGTCATTTCTTTAACTAAGACATTTCCACCTGCCTTTCAAGCGCCCAAATGCATGCTCAACCACACAGCGGGCTTGACTTGTTCTCATGTTGTAAAGTTCTTGAGCCTCTGTGAGCCTGCCGGTGTCTGGATATGGTTTTAACAACCATTTCTGCAGTGGATATGCAGAGTCGCCAAGAATGAAATACCCTACATCAGTTCCGCATATGTTCTTTACTCTGCCGGGAAAAGCTGTGGTGGATGTTGCCCAGGTCCAAAGGCATGATTTTTTCAGGACGCTGGCATCATGTTCTCTACCAGGCTGTCCTACATTAAGGTCCCAAAAAAGGCCTTTACCATCCACAACTGCTTGTAAAATTATGGAATGCCAGCCTTTTCTATTGTGAAAATCTGACTGGTATTGTGGAGGTTTCAGTATGGGAATGTGTGAACCGTCAATAGCACCAACACATTGTGGAATTCCAAATTTGTCCTCAAAATAATCAGCAATCTCTGCCATTTTAGCTTGGTCAGGGGTGTTTATGAGCTTGGGTCGAAGCACAGCAATCACAGCCTTACAAAAGTCATGCACACAGCAACACACCGAGGTCCGACTGACAGCAATCAGGTTAGCTACTGTTCTATACTCAGTTGTTGAAGCTAAATTATAGAGTGCAATGGCTACACGTTTTGCCAGAGGAATGCACAATCTGAATGACGTGTCTAGTCGCTGTAGTGAGGGCTTAAGCGTTGTACAAATGTATCTAAACGTTTCTCTAGAGACTCTGAAGTCCTCCAGCCACTGGTCATCTGTGTACTTTTGAGTGGTGTTCTCCCACCAGTCACTTGTTCTACTGTAGGCCCACACTTCAGATGTACGCAGTATGTTGGTGTAGTAGTGATGTAGCATCTGATAAATAGAGCAAAAAAAGGAACAATTAGTTACTATGGATAGACATATACATTACAATACATTCATATCAGCTAATCTGTTTATACACCAACACAAACCAGTTATTTAATAGAGGCAAAGTTGGTTTAATATTCACACATTTGTTCATTTAGCAGTCTCTATATTGTTTAACATGTTAATTTCAAAATTCAATTGTAGTTGGCATGCAAGTATGACTTCTATATCACATTAACACTTCCATAATGTACTTTGAATATATCATAATTGACTGTGAACAATGTTGTACTTCGATAGTCATTTGCTGCTAATATGATTTCCTTATTTAGAATTTGCCAATAATTATTTTCTGAAATTATATTATTAAGGAGAAAGTCTGAATATTTGAATATAAAACCAACTTTACCTCTATGTTATTTATACAATCTGAAATCTCCTGCCACTCTATATGCTATAATACATATGTAATACATTAATAGATTTTTATGATATATTAACAGTCAATTTTATAACAAAAATGATAATCACGACAAATAATACCATGTATCAACCACTATAAACACACACACACACACACACACACACACACACACACACACACACACACAGCCCAAATACTCAAAAGAAATATGCAACATCAAAATAATACCCCAATCAGAATACCACAATAATGCTAAACGTTACTTTTAAAGCTTTTTAGTACGTTTTTATGCATATATGCTACTTTAAGAGCAAGAAATGAAATACTTATCATCCGGTTACATCCTTACAATCGATGGCATTAACAACAACACAGCATATATGATGGTATTTACAAACAACAAAATGCTACAAAAACAATCACGGGAAATATTACCATGTTCATCCACTGTTGCCGTTGCAGTTGTCGTTGTATACGTCGTTCTCGTCGCTCGGCTGCTCTTTTGCGCCTTGCAGCCAAAATCTGTGTTCGAAGTAAATGCCGCCGAACTCGAATGTCCTTATCCAGGGATCGCTGTCTGGCCTTACACCAACAGACCACAAACAGTAAAAAAGCAATCGCTTCGGTGTTCTCCATCTTCCAGCTCTTGTAGTGATGCCAGGTTGTGTTTGTGGTTATAATTTGCGTTTTTTGTTCCCGCTGAAGTGGGCGGGTTGTGTGACGGGTTGTGTGACGTTTGATTCAGGGGACGTTCTGGGGGCGGTGTTTGCGTGACGCGCTGCGAGCAACTAGCCCGACAGTGGAAACGCGACATGATTTCGGCCTCATTTCTCAACCTCCCGGGCTATTGGCCCGGCCTGGCCCGATTAAAGCCCTGGCTCGCACTGGCCCGATAGTGGAAATGCGGCTATTGTTTTCAGGCTTCCTTATAAGTTGAGAGAAGTGGAGACATACAGCTTGTGAAATTTCAGAATGCATTCAAAGGTGGCCAGATTTTGCAGATTTGGTTGCTTTCATTGAGAAGCAAGCTAAGATCCTTCTAGATCCAGTGTTTGGAGAAATTCAAGATTCAAAAGCAAATTCAACTTTTAGCATTAAAAAGACAGCCATAGAACCTCAAATGCACAAATCTTCAAGCAGAAAAAGTTTTATCACCACAGTCTCTTCTATCAAAGAATCGAGACAAAATAATCAACTAAATAAAAACAGTTCATATGATGCCAGTATTGCTTTCAAGAAGCCTTGTTTGTTCTGTGCTCATGATCATGCACTGGATTTTTGTGCCAAAATAGCAGATGTGCCACACACAGGTAAAATTGACTTCTTGACAATGAATGGTCTTTGTTTTGCCTGTCTCAAAAAAGGGCATTTAACAAAAACCTGTAAAAAAGTCTTATATGTCAACTTTGCTCTAAGAAGCATCCTACAGTGCTGCACATCAAAAATGTAGTACCACGGATGGGTCTAATTTGGTGACTGAAAGATTTGATTATTATGTGTGTGTATTCTACTGTTTTTACAGCCTGTTTTTCTGTTCTCTCTACTGTGTCTTTTCACTGCAGAAATGTGTGTGGGTATGCATATTCTGTTCATCTTATCTCGGTGTGGCCGGAACATTTCGTCCCTGTGCAAAAAAGTAACTATCTGACTTGGTCACAGATGCACGCATACATTCTCACATATTCTGGTAGCTGTAAGCTGTTTTTGTATCGTTGTTTCCCTCCTATGATAATATTCTTTTGTGTTCGGCAAATCATTACGCTTCAACCCATTTTGAAAACCTATCTACAAACACCAAAAGATATTTATGTGGTCCCCTCTTAAAAAGATGAGTAAAATCTACCTGCCATTGCTGGAATGGGCCTTCTGGCATTTGCAGCTGTTGCTGTTTAGCCTGTGGTTTAGTCACATGATTTTGAGCACAAACTAAACATCTGTCTAATGTGCTGTTAACATGATGTGATAAGTTAAGTATACACAGAAAAGACATCATTGTGTCCAGTACCCCTCTTCGGCCGCTATGTGTAACACCGTGAAACTCGCGGACAAGAAAAGGTGCACTAGCAGAAGGAATGCACACACAGCAATTGGCATCTAGCAAAATTCCTGAGGAATCAGGACGAGCATCGAGCTCTTCCCAATAAGTTTTGTCTGCCACTAAGGCTGTAGCTTGAATGGCCGCAATGTCAATAGGTGGGAGCATAGCACTAGTCAGCACAGATGAGGAAGTGGAAACCTGAGAGATATTCAGCCAACTTGGCATCCTCCCAGATTGAGCAGCTGCTTTGGCTGCTGTGTCAGCCATGTTATTTCCCTTGGCCTCAGGGGTGTCAAATGTAGAATGGGCTTTCGTTTTAATAATGGCTAGTGATCTAGGCAAATGGCAGGCCTGTATGAGATCCATGACCAATGAGCTGTGAGATATGGGTTTGCCGTCTGCGGCCACAAACCCACGGGTAGCCCAAATTTGTCCAAAATCATGGGTGACGCCAAAGGCGTATCTACTGTCAGTGTAAATGTTAACATCCTGATCAGCAGCAATGTGACAAGCTCTGGTCAAGTCAATGAGCTCAGCTGCTTGGGCTGAGGAAAAAGGCACAGCTGCAGCTTCAATCACTTTGTCTGGCAGTTCACAGACAGTATAACCTATGAGGTATACACCATCTTGTGGTTTTGAGCACAAGCCATCAACATAGAGGTTTCTAACCCCAGGAATAGGTGTGCGGGGGTACACCATGCTGCTGTGGCAGCTGCTGATAATGATAGGGCTGCTGATAATGATTGGGCTGCTGGCGACCACCCTGGGCACCGTTGGCCCATGGCCGACTTCCTTGCTGCTCTCTCTGTTTCTTTCTACAATCCCTCACCCAATGCCCGAGTTTTCCACAATAATCACAATTCCCTGGTTTTGGCTTAGTCCAGTCCCCTTTATTGGGCTGCCCTCCTCTAGCGTTATCACTCTTCTTTTGTCTTTGTACAAACACACATGCAGTATCTTTTCTGCCATCTGGAAACATACCATCACCCTCTAATGTTCTAATCTTTTCGCCAGCAGCCCTGATAGTCAGGCTGTTTCTGTCACAGAGATGGGTTTTAAGAACATCTCTGCAGCCAGGCAGACAATTATTCAGAAATGTGGACAGGAAAATTGGATTAGCCACTCCCTCATTCAAATCCAATCCTCCCACGCTAAAGAAAGTGGGGACCGTCTCACCCTTTTTCTGCTTACAGGAGGTGACATGAGACAGATCACGGTTGGCTGTTCTTTTCTCCACCAAATATTTAGTTAATTGTGCGCGAAAGTCAGCGAGTAGTCTGTCCTGCTCATTCCTCCAGGGCAGTGAAGCGCGCACTCTGCTCCTTTTTCATGACTGACTTTATCATTCTCATGGTTTAATGCGAGAATTTTGTCAGATATCGCAGCGTCATCATAATCTTTGCCCATCTTAGCTTGCAATACAAATCTGTAATCCGCCCCAATCAACTGGCAATGGCGCAAACTCCTGATTAACATATCGACAAAAGCCATGGGGTTGTCAACACCAGGAAGCAGAGAAATCAAATCTTTCAGCAGCTGGGAGAGGGAGGTACAATGTCAATGCCTTTGGCTCTGGCCACCCAAACAGCAGCTACATTCTTTGGTGGGTCAATTACGGACCCTTCGTCTGGACCTGCGTCCTTGGGTCTACTACAATTATCGTCTTCACACACATTGTCCCTCTGCCATTGTTTTAATGAGGGATAACTCCCCGCGACTGGAGCGACTGGGCTCACTGGCGCTGAGGGTGCCCATATCTGCTTTTCAGCTGATGCCTTGCTGGGGCCCAGTTCAGCAGGGGCAGTAGGGGTCGCATAGGGGGGTGGAGAGCTGTTAAAGCTGCGTTTCACACCCTCTCTCTCCCTATCTTTACCTGTCGGGGACTTAGGAACTGTTTTTAACAAGGCTTTAGGAACATAGATATTCTTTTTATCATTCCAAATTGAACTCATCTTATACCATGTGCCATAGGCTTCCGTCATTTATTTCATATCCCATTCAGGGTCTCCCATACCACCAAAAGTCAGGTTGTAGGCAGATTTTAAATAACTGGGGTCGAATGTCCCTTCTCGGGGGAAATTCCGCCACTGGGATTGACCCTCAGTCCATACTGCTAAATTTGAGATGTATGGTTCAGTGTAAAATCCCCACCCACATCTGTTCATCCAATTAATAGGGGTCTCACTGGGCTCAGGCTTTGGATAAGTTTGGCCCATGATGAGAAGACTCACTGGTGATAATTTGTTTTGTCTAGTATTTTTATTAGTCTATATTTGTAAGCGCTTTATCACACGGTTTTCAGCTACCATGTGATCTTCCACATACTGTGCAACCCAAATTTAATCGGGTACAAGAACAGAATTATGCAGGATAACCCGTCATCTACACACTGTGCAACACAAATTTAATCGGGTACAAGAACACAATTATGTAGGATAAACCATCATCTACACTGTTGTGGTGTAGGATAACACATCCACACAATCACTGTGTGGGATAACCTCTACCTGACCAGATATATCCCGGACGAGCCCCCAGAACTGTAAGAAAATCCGTTTTTTCCTTTGGTCCCTTCACTCTAGTATTTTGTATCACCAGTAAGTGTCTGCATCAAGACCGTCCAAGCTTGGAAAAGATGAGAAGAAAATCAGCTGAATGGTTCAGTATGATTTTATTTTGACACAAGGGAGGGAAGAGCAATCTTATATACACATTGAGGGTCTGCCTGCAGCTGAGCCCTAACACAAAAGATCCGAACCCGGCCAGCGCTGGTGGCATGAAGGACCGGAGTCCCGCCTCATCCAAGCGGTTCAGACATTAAAGACTGGCCCACAGACAGTGCCCCGATTCCGGGCTAGCTGGTGGGTGCTGGTGGCATGGAGGACGGAGGTCCCAGGAGCACCAGTGCCACAGTTGGTTGAGTGAGAATTAGCGTGGCCGGTGTCGACGCTCACCGGTGGAGTTGATTAGACTCAGGCCCCAGCCCGCCAAGCCATGCCCGACGGGAGACCGCCTTTCCAGGACGTCCCGCACCTGGAGGTACTTGCCTGACGCCGATTGTCTCTGACCTGCCATCAGGTTTTCGGAGAAGGCGAAAAAAAGTGGACTTGACGGCTTTGCGGTTCAATGAATCAGGGGGTCAGTGACCAAGCCGTTTGCCCGAACTGGTGCGTCTGTTTCCCGCATGCCTCCGGCCGGGTGTCCTTGGGTCATGGAAAAGAACCAGGGGGTCAGTAGCCAAGATGTTTGCTCGAACTGGTGCGTCCGTTTCCCGCATGCCTCTGGCCGCGCATCCTTGGGTCATGGGAAAGAACCAGGGGGTCAGTGGCCAAGCTGTTTGCCCGAATTGGTGCGTCCGTTTCCCGCATGCCTCCGGCCGTGCGTCCTTGGGTCATGGGAAAGAACCAGGGGGTCAGTGGCCAAGCCGTTTGCCCGAACTGGTGCGTCCGTTTTCCGCATGGCTCCGCCCGCATGTCCTTGGGTCATGGGAAAGAACCAGGGGGTCAGTGGCCAAGCCGTTTGCCCAAACTGGTGCACTAGTAGTCTCCAGCGAGGTGAAACAAGCCGGGGTCAGTGGTGTCCGGGGTTACGGTTTGGCCCCCCCTTTTGATGGTTGCGGTTTATGATGCGGTGAGCCCCGAAAAAGTGCGTGTTCGATGGGGTTCTACGGAACCGCTTTGAAAATGGGAAAAGCCGTGCAAAAAGCCCCTGCGGATGGCGCAGTTCAAGCTGCCCAAAACAGTGCGTGTTCGACGGGGCTCATGCCATCCCTTTGTGTGGGAAAGGCGAAATAAAAAGCTATGCAAAATGGCCCCACGACTGGCGCAGTTCAAGCTGCCCAAAACGGTGCATGTTCGACGAGGCTCATGCCATCTGTTTGTGTGGGAAAAGGGAAATAAAAAGGCTCCATCACAGGCTATCACTGTGGGGTCTTCCAGAACCTGACCCTCCAGGAGGTCGAGGAGGCCTCCAGAAGCCCGGACGAGTCTGCCTATGTAATTAACATGAGTGTAACTTTGCGGGTGGGGGCCACCCGTGGTAGGCACTCACTCATCTTCTCTCTGCTTGTCCAGATCACCACGCTTAAGACAAACAGAGCCTTCGGCGCGGCCCAGTTGTCTCTCAACAAGGAAAAATTCAGCTGGTTCCGGAGGTTCTTGCAGCTGCGGGCTAGCCTCCCCGGGGGGAGCCAGGCCTCCTATTTTTTTTTTACTTTCAGACCCAGTCCCTGTCAAACCCTGAACAAATATTTTCAATCTGCGTGGACCAGCATGGGGCTTCCCGGCAAGCCCACCTTCACTGACACCTGAACTGCCATCACGACGCACGTGAGTATCTATGCAGTGCCCCCCTGTCACCCCCATGACTGCCAGCGGCTTTGACCCCAAAAAGTCTCTGTCTGTCTGTCTCTGACGCAGGCAAAGAATTCACATTCTTCTGAGGCTTGCAGGAAGGTGGCGCAATTCATGTGCCACGACACTTCAATCTCAGATAAGTTCTACGCACTTCACCTCGGCCCTCTCCAAGCACGTGAGCGGCGCAGACTCTTTGAGAGGGCCTTGGTGGAGGAGGAGGAGGAGGAGGCAGCGGGCAGAGAACGCCACTAAAGGAAGGGGTGCAAGAGGACAGAGAGTCCTGGGTCACCCCTGGTAAATCAGTTCATTTTTGGCATGGACCTCAACAGAGGGACGTGTGGTGTTAGCTAACTGGCCTTTCTGTATCTCTTTTCCAGAAGGGAACTAGCAGGAGGACGCTGCCATGGCAGCCTTCAAAGGGGAAACGCCCCCTCGAAGCAACAGAAGACTCTGAATCTTCCTGAATAAATATTATACAATTTAACAATAAAGGTCATACGGTGTTCAGTGTCTTTATTATTCCTCTATCTGTGTGGTAAAAAATAGCTTCAATCGGGACAAATGATCCCTATCTCCTGTGTTAAAAGTGTCACGTGGGACGGCCGGGTTCAGGTTCAGCCTTGGCTAAGTCCCAATTGGGACAAATGATCCCTGTCTCCTGTGTTAAAAGTGTTGCATGGGACGGCCGGGTCCAGGTTCAGCCTTGGTTGATAGCCCATCGGGACAAATGATCCCTTTTTCAGCACAAAGAGGAGCCAGGCTGGACGAGACTGTCCAGGTCTGCGCAGGCATTGAAAGGCCATATGGCCCATGGTCCAACTCTGGGTATTTGCAGGCGTCTCCCAGGACGGCTCGGTCCTTTGAGCTGCATAAAGAGGTCAGAAGAAGGCTGCCCAAAAGCGGGGGTTAACTTCTGTGAGACTGGGACTAGGACTTCAGTGGGATACAGAGTCTGACACATTTCTTTTCAAAATAGCATTGAAACAGCAACCACTCACCAGAAGAGGTATTTTGTCGGTTACTAGTTCTATCTATGACCTGCTTGGATTCCTTGGTCCAGTATTGCTGCCAGCTAAAAGAATTGGGCAAGAGTTGTGCAAAATGAATTATGGTTGGGAAGAAGAAATTCCTGTAGCCATTGCACAACAATGGGATAAGTGGTTAGAAGATCTGAAGCTACTTTCAAACTTGCGTTTCAGTAGATGTTTCATTCCCAGTAACTTTGGAAGTATATCTAGTGCTCAACTACATCACTTTAGTGATGCCAGTGAAGTTGGCTATGGTTCAGCTAGCTTGCGCTTGACAGACATTAATGGTTTGATTCATGTGGTTTTCATGATGGACAAGGCAAGAGTTGCACCACTGAAAGTGATGACTATTACTAGACTGGAATTGGCAGCTGCAGTTCTTGCTGCAAAGGTTGATAGGATGTTGAGAGAAGAGTTGGAGCTTGTTCTGGATGATTCTGTGTTTTGGACAGATAGTAAATCAGTCCTTAAATACATCTCGAATGACACCAGCAGATTCCAGACATATGTAGCCAACAGAGTTTCCACTATTAGAAATTTGTCACAGAAGTTTCAGGGGCGATATGTTAATTCCATTGCCAATCCTGCTGATGATGCCTCTCGAGGTGTCAAGTATAGCGCTTTTAGGAATGACGAAAGATGGCTGACAGGTCCAGAGTATTTGAAAGGTTCAACTTCGGACTGGCCAGAAATGCCTCAAGAATCACTTCGCATTCCAGATAGTGACCCAGAAATAAAGAGAACAACTGCAGTTTTTTCCATCACCACAGCTAATTCAAGTCCATTCACTAAGTTAATTGATCATTTTTCATCATGGGAAAAACTGCAAAGAGCGACAGCATGGTTGGTAAAATTTAGGAGTATGCTTCTGCACTTGAGTCAAAAGCGGACAGATGCCGCAGCAGCTTTTATAAAACATCCTAAAGCTCAAGAAAAGCAGGGTAATCACACAAATAAGATTATATCTGTGGTCCAGATTTCAGTGACGGATCTGGTACTTGCTGAGGAGTTTCTTATTCGTCATGTTCAACAGCAGAGCTTTCAAGACGAAATAATTCTGTTAAATAAAGGTCAAGCTCTGAAAAGCAGAGTGTACAAGTTGGATCCAGTCCTAGACAATGGCATCTTAAGAGTTGGTGGAAGGTTGAGTAGAATGGCAATGCCAGAAGAACTCAAGCACCCAGCAATTTTGCCCCACGAAAGTCGCTTGTGCAGACTATTAATGGACTATACACACAGGATGGCAGGACACTGCGGTAGAAGCCAATTGCTTGCTGAACTTCATAAAAGATTCTGGATTACTAAAGGTAATGATACTGCCAGAAAAGAAATTCGAGATTGTCTACATTGTAGACGTTGGCATGGAACTCCAATTGAACAAAAGATGACAGACTTGCCTCTGAATCTAATTACTCCTGACTTACCACCATTCAGTCACCTTGGAGTGGATTATTTTGGTCCGATAGAGGTAAAGAGGGGGAGGGCACATGTCAAAAGATATGGAGTGATATTTACTTGCTTCAATAGCAGAGCTGTTCATCTTGAAATGGCCTATTCATTAAACACAGATTCCTGTATTTGTGCTCTTAGAAGGTTTGTGTGTAAAGAGTTTGTTTCTGACAATGGAACTAACTTTATTGGAGCGGAAGGTGAATTAAGGCAGGCACTTGCTGACATCAACCAAGACAAAATACAGAAGGCACTGCTGAGAGAGAATGTGAAGTGGACTTTCAATCCCCCTTTAGGCTCTCATCATGGTGGTGAATGGGAACGAATAATTCGAATTATCAAAAAGATCCTATGCTCCGTCCTTCGATAGCAGACCCTTGATGATGAAGGCTTACAGAATGCTTTATGTGAAGTGGAAGCTATACTCAATGACCGGCTAATTACTACAGTTTCTGAGGATGCTAAAGTTCCAGAAGCCTTAACCCCTAACCATTTACTTCAGTTAAAAGGAGTTCCCATCTTGCCTCCAGGAGTGTTTCAGAAGGACGACACCTATTCCAGAAGAAGATGGAAATAAGTACAGTATATCTGTAATCTTTTCTGGAATAGATGGACTAGAGAGTACTTACCGTTATTGCAGAAAAGACAGAAGTGGAATAAAACCAAACAGAACCTCAAAATTGGAGATATTGTTCTCATTATCGATGATACTTCACCACGGAATTCCTGGCCAATAGGTCGAATTTTGGAGACGTTCCCGTACAGCAAAGGATATGTACTGATATACAAAAGGGGGCTGAACTGATACCTCTCCTGCGCAGAACTTGTATTCTCTAACTTCTTGCATTCAAAATAAAACTTGTTATTTTTTAACTCAGATCTCCATCAATTTTTGAACATACAATGGACCATTTGAGTCCTACAATTGGTGACCCGACGATGTGATTGACTGGAGACTGTCAAATAGATGGACGTTTGTTTCTGATGCCAAAACCAGAGAGGCCTCTCTATACAAAGGTAAGCAGAAACCTTTTACTTAAATTCTGCTATTGAATATTCTAAATGAACGGTTTTTGGCATCAGTAAATATAGTGTTCATGTACTTGATGACATTTTGACATGCAAGAAATTATAAAATACCTAAATTAAACTAATTTGAAATTGTGAATGAATATAGATGAATGAGTTGTGAGAGAAAGAATAAAGAAAATTAGAGTAGATCACTAGGATCTAGGGGAAGTCCTTTTCTCTAAGGAGGCACTTAGGGTAGACTTTTAGAGTCTAAAAAGAAGTCCTTTTCCCTAAAAAGGCAAAACTAGTTGAAGAAATTTTGTCTTGAAGACAATTGACTCTTCAACAATCAGGATGGATAGTGTATGTAAAAGGCCTACATCTATCTAACGGAGAAGTCCTTTTTCCTGAGAAGGCAAAAAACTTGAAGATCCCTCTGGTCTTGACGAGGACATGATATCTTCAAGACATTTCTCAAGGATAGCAGGTTTAGTGAATTGAGAAATAGGGAGAGTGTAGGGATAAAATAACACAATAAATAAAATGGAAGGGGAATTTGATAGAGAATGTGAGGAATATGATTGTCCTTCTTTAAGACAACAATGGGATAAAATGGTAGATATCTTATTGGCACAAACTGATCAAAAAAGTTAGGAAAAACAGATAAAAGAACTGGGAGAATGTACGCGCGAAATGATTGAACATTATAGTACTGATTGTATGTACAAAAAGGGGTCTCTGTTTCAGAAAGTGGGAATAAAAGAGAAAAGAGCACAGGAAGCTGTTTTAAGACACAGAAAAGAGGAAGTGAGGCTGTTACACAAGCGAGCCCATGCAAAGAAAGAAAAACAGTTAGATGCAATTTAAGATGGTCTAGAGTCACACTTGCAGCAACTGTGTTGAAACTGAGGGATTATATTTTTAAATGGGATTATATTTCTAAAAATGTATTGAAAATGTATCTTTCTCTTAAAGAAGTTTTGCTTTTTACTAATGAAATGCTCACTGCTTGAAATATTGAAATGATTGTGCCTATTGCTTAAGTTTCGTTTTCAGGGTGGGGTTTTTCCACGGAAATATGACAAGAGGTTTTTCTAGAGAAACGAAAGCAAAAAATGTATTAGGGGAGGGGAAGGGAAGTTCTCTGTGTGTGCAGGCTGCTGGCTGCTTCTGACTGGCTGAGATGAAATCTGATGATGGGCAGGCGAACAATGGATTGGAGGCTATAAAGAAAAGGGGAGGAGGCAGCAAAACAAATACAACTGTGATATTACTGTACGGCATTACTGGACTGCCCGGTGTGCCTTTTACATTGTGGCTGTTTTGTATTCCTGAGCTCAGACATTGTTGATCTGATTCTCTTTTTATTAAATTCAATTACTTGATAAAGCTAAGTTCTCTGCGTCTACTTTCAAGCGAATCCTGAACGTGGGGAGGGGAAAATCTATTTCCTACAATTTGGAGGGGGCACCCGGATTCGCTCAGACGCTTCGTCGAGTTGGAGGACGATCCCAAATCAACCTCTCTGCGCAGAGCTTCTAATAAGGTAAGCAGTCACCTTTTTAATAAAAGTACTGCAAGATTGGAATTACCAAATTTAAGGTTGATTGGGGATTGAATACCAACATACATGTTTCTGTGAATGAGTCAATCAGATCAGGAATGTAATAAATAACGGCCAAATTAATTGACAAATCTGAGTTGACCCGTCGAGGTTAATAAAAATTTTATGAAAACTCAATATAAATTGACAAATCTGAGTTGACCCGTCGAGGTTAATCAAATTTATGAAAACTCAATATAAATTGACAAAACTGAGTTGACCCGTCGAGGTTAATCAAATTTATGAAAACTCGAAATAATTGACATTAACTGAGTTGACCCGTCGAGGTTAATCAAATTTATGAAAACTCGAAATAATTGACATTAACTGAGTTGACCCGTCGAGGTTAATCAAATTTATGAAAACTCGAAATAATTGACATTAACTGAGTTGACCCGTCGAGGTTAATCAAATTTATGAAAACTCGAAATAATTGACATTAACTGAGTTGACCCGTCGAGGTTAATCAAATTTATGAAAACTCGAAATTAATTGACATAACTGAGTTGACCCGGTGAGGTTAATCAAACTTATAAAAACTCAAATTAATTGACATTTAAGTGAGTTGACCCGGTGAGGTTAATCAAATTTATAAAAACTCGTACTGTTGTCCTGGCATGGTTGAGAATTGAGTTTACCCGGCGTGGTTATTAAAAACTCACTCGTGAAACAGAAACAGAAAGTAAAGGTAACGATTAAAGGTGTCTTAAAAAGTGTCAATTGTGTGCGGATTCCTGAATGTTTGTATGTGAATGATTGAATAAACTCCGTATTTGGGAGGTCAGAGTGCTGCGCACCTTCTCTGGACCGTCACTTAAGTGTGACCCGGTAGGAACGGACGCAGCATTCTGGGGGCTCAGAGAGGAGAGTGTGATTGATGAGCCCTGTGTCTATAGGGACTGAGAGTGTGTGAATAAAACATTGAGTGAATGAAAGGAATCATAATTAGATGTTGAAGATCTTTTACAAACCAAGAAAGGTGAAAAATACTCCTAGGTGGTGGGTGTGTAGATTATTAGGACATAGGGAAGATTGTAAGGTGTGTGACCCTAATAGAGAGACAAAACCATTGTTAAAATGACAACATACAAAGAGACGTGGGATGGTATCTGTAATCAGATATTGCATCACACCGAACCAAAAGACAGGAAAGAATTAAATAAGACATTGAAAAGTCAGTGGACATATCTCTCAGGTCTAAATAGCTGGACAGAGACAACCAAAAATCAGGGAAAGTTGCTGCAAATACTTTTGGCGGAAGAAAAAAGGGCAGATACCGAGTTGATACAGGCTAGACAGAATAGGGACAAAGCTGGGGTGTGGAAAAAGCCAGCAGCAAACAGGGAAGTGTGGACTCGCCATTTCATCCTACAGGTAGACCAATTATGCCTGCAAATTTAGCAGGGAAAGTCCTGACAGAGGCCCACTCTCTGGCTCACAGCAGTGAGAAGGATATGACTAAACGAGTGTCTCAATGGTGGCACCCTTTCATGCCACACATGATAAGTGGAGTAATAGCCTCTTGTCAAACATGTGCAGAATTCAATGTCAAGCCAACCTCCAAACCCACTGCAGGACATTTCCCCACAGATAGGGGTCCAGGGTGTACAGTAGTCATGGACTTCACTGACATGATCACAAGAGTAAACGGAAAAAGATATCTGCTGGTCCTAGTAGACCAATTTACTGGTTGGCCAGAAGCTTTCCCATGCGCTAGGGAAGATGCAGTTTCTGTGGTAAAATGTTTGATCAACCAATACATTCCAAGGCATGGGTTCCCTCGTACAATCAGGTCAGACAACGGCACTCATTTCAAAAATGAACATTTGGCGGATGTAGAAAAATTGTTAGGTTTAAAACACCGGTATGGAGCTGTATACCACCCACAAAGTCAGGGAAAAGTGGAGCGCCTCAATCTAACGCTAAAAAACAAACTGGCAAAGATTTGTCACAAGTCCAAATTGAATTGGGTAGATGCACTTCCCATTGCACTAATGTCAGTACGCTGTTCTATTAATCGAACTACAGGTTTCACTCCATTTGAATTGGCAACAGGAAGACAATTCCCGGGCCCATGGGCACCCTTGTATGGTGGGGACACTGACACACCACAAATGTATCATGATAAAGTATGTGCTGTGATTAACATGTTCTCTCCGCAGAAAAATTGGCCAACAGAGAGTGAGACAGCCAGGCCTGCAGAAAACACAACGCTGTGGGTGAGATTGAAACAACACAAACGAAAATGGTCTAGTCCCAGGTGGTCTGAACCGTTACGAGTCACGGCTAGGACATCCCATTGTGTGCAATTAGCAGGTAAAGGCACAACATGGTATCATTTGTCTGCTTGTATGTTCTGTCCTTCTCCAGATAGGACTTTGGCGGATGTCAGAGTTGACCTCAGGAGAGGTCAAAGAGAGGGAGAGGGAGAAGGAAAAGGAGACACGGAGGAGCCTGAGGAGCCAGAAAGAGAGGGAGAAGGCGGATAAATAGAAACAGCCCCAGCCCCCAGAACACAGCTAAGCGCAACCCCTGTATTTAAAATCTTGCAACGAACTGGAGACTTGCTTCAGACGCCAGAACACATTCCCATTGCACATTGTATAAGTGCTGATTATGCACTGGGAGCTGGGGTAGCTAAACAAATTAGAGACAAATACGGTGTAGAAGAATTGAACACTTCAGTCGCCCAACCAGGGGATTGTATCAAAACTACACACGGTCCACGACAAATTTACCATTTGGTGACCAAATGGTGGTGTAGGGACCTACCCACCTACGAGCATCTCGAGGCTAGTCTGATAAAATTGTGTTACCAGTGTAAGAAGGATCAAAACAAAATATTAGCTATACCAAAATTAGGGTGTGGATTAGACAAACTAGACTACATCAAAATAAAAGAAATCATTGAGAAAGTATTTAAAGAGGGCCACATTCAGATAATTCTCCTAACAAAATGAATATAAACAAGATGGTGGTGGCCTGGGGAGCAATGTTGGTGATAATCCTATGGGTAATCTGTCATATGAAAGTCAGAGGGACAACAAAGGAAAAACGTAGTATAAAAGAAGGGGGGGGAACAGGGGTGCGTATTACCTTAGAAAGGGAAGAGGGAAAGGATGGGATGTGGCAGTTTGATCTCTGTCAAGTAATAGATTGCGGGAGGGATCAATTGGCATGGAGGGGATATGATGTTTATGGGTGCTTGTGGCCCACTGCCACTACGCCCCCGAATGGTCCCTGGTGTCATACCTGGCATGATGTAAATTGGAAGACAGCCCCAGGGTTCACAAAAAATCTGTTAAAAAATAGTCCTCTAGCCAAAACAGACAGCATCCAAAATCGACTTAAGTTGTTTAGAGGATACCAGCATAGTTGGGGAGGATGGAAAAACACGCTGATTATATCACTAAAAAATGGTAATGATGCAACTAACACATACATAACTCTAGGGGTGGACGTAACAGGAAAAGACCCGCTGGGGTTGATGAAAATTTCCATAAAAAAGCCTGTACCCACAGGGGCGCCAACAATTACAGACCTAACAAAGAAAAAGGTAATACAGAGCACTGACTATAGCAATCTGACCCCACTAGATCTGATGACTCTGGAGACAGGCTATCACGAAACAAATTTATGGTTAGAATGGGTGACAAACGCAGCCGAAGAATTAGGATTTGAGGGGTGCCTAGCCTGCGCAGCAGGAAGGCCACAATTAAATACTGAACCTGCCCCATTACATGATCATGATAGTTGGGGGTATGAGTGTATGTTAAAATTAACCAAAGAAAAGAGCCCCAAAAACTGCACTGCCCTCAGTAAACTATACCCACCAACTGGAAATGAATCATCAATGGGAGTTGCATTAATAAGAAGAAAGGGTAACTATACCTGTTTCAATTTAACTACCTCCAGTGCATCCAAAATACTAGTGGGAACATTTAAAGCGGAATGGTGTGGGCAGGTGATTCAGGAAGGCCATGACAAACTAGGAGGATGGGGCAGAGTGGGTTTGTACTATGCGTGTGGGGAAAAGGTGGTGTTGGCTAGAATAGAGCCCACCATGGAAGGAGTATGTGCTATGATAAGGGTTGCTGCTCCTATGGTCATGATAGGAAATAGGGCTATAAATGGGCATAAAAACAGGCGAAGAAGGTCAGTAAATAGTGATTTCGATCTAACACACAATAGCCCCACTTACATAGACGCAATTGGTATCCCCAGGGGAGTTCCAGATGAATATAAATTGGCTGATCAGGTAGCAGCAGGGTTCGAAAATATACCTGTGATAGCTGCCGTGTTCCCCGTGACTCCAAGTAAAAATGTAGACAGAATAAACTACATACATTACAACGTGCAGAGATTATCAAATCTCACTAGAGATGCTGTGTCAGGATTAAAGGAACAATTGGCTGCTACATCTTTGATGACAATTCAAAATCGACTGGCTTTAGACATGTTATTATCAGAAAGGGGCGGAGTTTGCTCCATGTTTAAAGACACCTGTTGCACCATCATACCAAACAATACTGCCCCTGATGGTTCCGTATCCAGGGCTCTGGAGGGACTAAAAGAATTGTCAAATGAAATGAAAGCTAGCTCAGGGATAGAAAATGCTGTGTCTAAATGGATGTCTGATATGTTTGGGGAATGGAAGGGGGTGATTATTGCTATGTTAACATCAATGGGTGTTTTCCTAGGAATTTTGGTGACATGTGGTTGTTGCTGTGTTCCCTGTATCAGAAGTTTGATGAATAGGCTGATAATAACTGCAATTGAAAAGAAAGAAAGTCCACCTCCTTATCAGATGCCTCTTCTTGCTGCAGCGGAGGGGGATGACGTGATGGAGGAAGTAGAGGAGGAATATGACTTATAAATGTTGTTTTCTTTTTTTTCCAATAACTGTGCTTCTTTGCAGATGCTGATTCATCACAAGTTATGTGTTTTTTAGATATTGATGTTTGAGAAATTTGCTGTTTGAAAATGTGTTAAGATTTAAATTTTGACTATTGAAATGTTTGTAGTCTAGATAATTTCAGTGTGATTGACTCAGCTGACATGTTGTGGTTGCCCAAACGTCAATTAGGGGATCGACTGGGTGCCTTTCCCCACAGGGGTTTTCGGCCCAGTCCAGCCTGAGCACACTGGTTTGTAGGGAATGTTATTATTTTTTTTTTAATTATTATTACGTTTTAAGTACTTGTCTTTCTAGTAGTCTGATATGATGTGTCAGGTGAACATGTGGTGGCTGCCCATAAGCTAACTAGGGGGCCGCTTGGGTGTCTTTCCTCACAGAGGTTTTCGACCCAAGCTCATCTGGACATATTGGACCAAGAATTCTGAGATTTTTTAAGTGTTTATTAAAGTGGTGTGATCTCTTACGAGATCAAGAGAGGGAATTGAGGGATTATATTTTTAAATGGGATTATATTTCTAAAAATGTATTGAAAATGTATCTTTCTCTTAAAGAAGTTTTGCTTTTTACTAATGAAATGCTCACTGCTTGAAATATTGAAATGATTGTGCCTATTGCTTAAGTTTCGTTTTCAGGGTGGGGTTTTTCCACGGAAATATGACAAGAGGTTTTTCTAGAGAAACGAAAGCAAAAAATGTATTAGGGGAGGGGAAGGGAAGTTCTCTGTGTGTGCAGGCTGCTGGCTGCTTCTGACTGGCTGAGATGAAATCTGATGATGGGCAGGCGAACAATGGATTGGAGGCTATAAAGGGGAGGAGGCAGCAAAACAAATACAACTGTGATATTACTGTACGGCATTACTGGACTGCCCGGTGTGCCTTTTACATTGTGGCTGTTTTGTATTCCTGAGCTCAGACATTGTTGATCTGATTCTCTTTTATTAAATTCAATTACTTGATAAAGCTAAGTTCTCTGCGTCTACTTTCAAGCGAATCCTGAACGTGGGGAGGGGAAAATCCATTTCCTACAAAACCAAAGAAAAGGGAAGTGAACAGCAAAGAAGCTGAAGCTAAACTGAGTAAAAAACAGGAAGCTGAGGCTGAGACTAAGACTGATCAGATAGCGACCCCCACTGCCCCACCATACAGAGACTATACCAAGATCACTCCAAAACCCAACTAAAACCCAACTATAAGCCAGCAGTCGAAGCAGTTAGTGGTCATTAGAGAACATGAAATTTAAACATTGGGATGGTAAATAAGGAGCAGCATACATAAATAGATACTTTCAAAGACTGAGAAGAAGCATGCGATGAAAACCAAATGTCTAATGCTGTTACTAATAGAATTTTCAGGGCAGCAGTGTTACAAGTAGCACCTGCTGGTGTGACCCAGCCCATGGAACAGTCTCCTGATGTACCAGGCAGTGATGATACTAAATGGAAAAGGCATGCAGTACATTTCATAGACAAAGCAGTAGAGAGAGCGGACAAAGAAGGAAGTGAGTTGTTAAAGCTGAAAAAAAGAATTTTGAAACTGTAGCTTGAGAAAAGGAAGTTATCTAAAAACAGACGCCTAAGCAACAGATTAGCAGTTGCCAGAGAGGGCCTGAATGCCTCCCCACTTCCTGAAACAGACAACCTAATCACACTGTTTACAGATGGTAGCTGCCACAGGGCAGATGATGGAACTATGAAATCAGGCTTTGCTGTGGTTAAATTACAGAAAGATCAATTGGTCACCATACAATCTGGAGTCCCTAATTGGCAAACAATCTGCACAAAAAAGCAGATCTATTGGCCTTAATTCAATGCATTGAGACACTCAAAAGGACAGGCTGTCAACTACTCTGATTCTGCATATGCAGTGTCCACAGCCCATGTGGAGCTGCCTGTGTGGATCAGATGTGGATTCACAACTTCTTCTGGCCGGCCTATTACTCATGAGAAAGAAGCAAGAGAGCTCTCTGAAGCCATAATGTTGCCAAACAAAGTGGCTATCATTAAGTGCACTGGTCATTCTCAAGGAACTGACCTAATATCAAAAGGGAATGAAGCAGCAGACTTGGCGGCAAAACGTGCCTCAGACTACCTACAGGGTCAGTTTGTGGTGACATCTGAGCCAGACGTGACATCCCTCCTACAAGAATTCTCAAGAGAATTCTTATGTGAGCAAGACATGGCTGCTCCTGAAGAAAAGTCTGTGTGGAAAAACAAAGGGGCAATCAGACACGAGGATGGGCTTTGGACAGCACCTGATGGTAGAGCTTTGCTCCCAGCGTCACTAGTCCCAAGCTTGTTGAAAGAAGCCCACACACACGCACACTGTGGTGATAAGCAAATGTCGCGAGCATTGCAACCATGATGGCATCCTTTTATGCCACACCTAATTTCTGGGTACATAAGGACATGTGATATCTGTCAAATGCACAATGTCAAATCAACTATGAAACCATCTCAGGGATCGTTCCCATTGGCAAATGGCCCTGGGGATGAAGTTATAATTGATTTCACTGACATGATTGAAAAGGTAAATGGTAAATGATACTTGCTTGTTAAGATTGATGCATATACTGGATGGCCAGAGGCCTTCCCGGTGGGCAAGGAAGACAGCACTGCTGTCATTAAATGTCTGATAAACCATTACATCCAACGTCATGGTTTTCCGAGCTAAGTAATATCTGACAACGGCTCACACTTTAAAAATGAACATCTGGCTGATGTGGAAAAGGCATTGGGTTTAGTACACCATTTCGGGGCAGTCTATCACCCACAGTCACAAGGTAAGGTTGAGCAGTTGAATCTAACATTGAAAAACAAATTGGCTAAAAAATATTGAAAAGACATTTAAAGGCCAGAATATAACCATTTCAGTTTATACGTTAGAATAAGTTTACTGTGCTTGCTATTTTTTATTGTAGCTTTGATATTGATTATATATTACTTGCTGTTAACACAATAACGCTGTGAAAAATAAGATAAAGGGAGGACCAGAATTGAATAATAAGGAAAACCAGCATCAATAAAACATGAGGGTCAAGTTGTGGGAAAACTGGAAACTACTGGTGATAGTGGGGATATTAACACTGATAATAGTGGGGACAATTCTAGGAGTAGGAAATAGTCAGAACAGGAATGAAACCTCAACTGTAAAACCAACCAGAGTAAAAAGATCCCTAGGGACAGAAAAGAGGTGTTCCAAGTATTATGGAGGGCTGTCCATAGAATATGTATAGGGAGAGACGACATCTTACACATTTGATCTATGTGAGGTAATTGACTGTGGGGGACACAATAGTTTGTGGCCAGGATATGACATATATGTTTGTTTTGATCAGACTATGAATGCATGGTGTAACACGATGGGTAAGGCAGATAATAGGTGGTGTAGAGGGTGGGATCAAGTAGTGGGGTACACAGGGAAATGGACCCCAAACCCAACATGGTTAGGGAATTTTAAAAACGAGTGGAGAAAACTGAAAATACAAAGGGATTATAGTTCTACCCAGAACCCTATTACTATGTCCATAGGGGAGTGGACAGGATACCCCCTAGATAAGACCCATTATGCTGGGAAAAACAATCCACCTAAGTTTCTCCATATACTATTAGGAGTCGAGATATCAGGAACTGACCCCCTGGGAATCATAGAAATTGAGTTTTTAGATAAGGTCAATGTAACAGATAGAAACAAGACAACGACTATAGGACCCCCAATCAGAGATCATAGTAGAGAAATAGAGGTCAAAGGGTTGTAATAGAAATGGATTACACCAAATTAATTCCTGAAGATATTTTAGATATCACGGGATAAGGGAAAACTACGGAAGGTATATGTGCAATGCTTTGGTTGGCAGCACCAGTAACATTGACTGGTAAGAGACGAGAGGGAAGGGGTGAAAGTATAGCTGGGAGAAGAAAAAGGGACGCAACATTTGACTTAACCACAAATTCCCCAACCTATATAGATTCAATAGGGGTCAAGAGAGGAGTTCCTGATGAATACAAAACTAGTAGAACAAATTGCTTCCGGGTTCAAGAATATCCCAATAATTTCAGCCCTATTCCCTGTCACCCCAAGTAAAAATGTGGATAGAATAAATTATGTACATTACAATGTAATGAGATTGCCAAATCTGACACAAGATGCCATAGAGGGATTATCAGAACAATTGGCTCCAACCTCATTAATGGCAATACGGAATAGAATAGCACTAGACATTGCCATTTTCCAAGATTTTTTGCTGCACTTTAGATGGATCGGTGACAAGGGCTTTAGAAGGATTAAAAACCCTTTCTAAAACCATGGCAGAACACTCTGGTGTAAATAACCCATTTGATGATTGGCTGACTGGTGTGTTTGGAAAATATAAAACCATGTTTACATCAATTTTGATCTCTATAGCTACATTTGTGGCCATAATAGTGACCTGTGGATGCTGTTGCATCCCGTGTATCAGAACATTGTGTAACAGGGTGATAATAGCAGCAATTGAAAAGAAAGATGGAGCTCCACCCCCTTACACAATGCCTCTGCTGATATCTTCTGGAAATAATGAGGAGGCGGAAGAGGAGGAGGAATATGACTAATAAATGTTGTTTTTTCCCAATAACTGTGCTTCTTTGCAGATGCTGATTCGTCACAAGGTATGTGTTTTCTAGATATTGATGTTTGAGAAAATTGCTGTTTGCAAATGTGTTAAGATTTAAATTTTGATTGTTAAAATGTTTGTAGTCTAGATAATTTCAGTGTGATTGACTCAGCTGACATGTTGTGGTTGCCCAAACGTCAATTAGGGGATCGACTGGGTGCCTTTCCCCACATGGGTTTTCGGCCCAGTCCAGCCTGAGCACACTGGTTTATAGGGAATTTATAGGGACCATCATTGTTTGACTGTTATGATTGTGTTTATTGTTTTTATTTTTCTTAATGGTCTGATATGATGTGTCAGGTGAACATGTGGTGGCTGCCCATGAGCCAACTAGGGGGCCGCTTGGGTGTCTTTCCTCACAGAGGTTTTCGACCCAAGCTCATCTGGACATATTGGACCAAGAATTCTGAGATTTTTTAAGTGTTTATTAAAGTGGTGTGGCCTCTTTTCAGAGGCCAAGAGAGGGATTGAAGGATAGCATTTTTTATTGTTAGATTTTGCTAAACATTTACTAATAAATGCAGCCATGAAGGTTTTTGCTTTAAAGGGTTAACTGCTATATTATGTGCACAAGTATAGGGAAGTATTGCAGGTTGCAGAGAACAGCCCATCCTGGTATCAAGTGTGGGTGCATAGAAAATGATGAAAGGTCTGAGAATGACAGGACGTATGAGCTCTGTGTACGTGCTCTGAAACATCTGCCTTAAAAGGTGAACTGTTAAGAGAAGATACACAGATACCAGGAAGAGGAATATCTGGTTGCTGAATGGTCAAACTATCAAGACAACACCATATAAGTCAAATAGGGTTGGGGTAATATAGTGTGCAAAAACAGTATAAAAAGCCTGAAGGAGGGCATAATAGGTGAGGGGGCTGAACTGATACCTCTCCTGCGCATAACTTGTATTCTCTAACTTCTTGCATTCAAAATAAAACTTGTTAATTTTTAACTCAGATCTCCGTCAATTTTTGAACATGCAATGGACCATTTGAGTCCTACAGTACGCAGAGTTAAAGTGAGAACTAAAAACAGTATCCTGGAAAGACCTATTAGTTAATTATGCTTTCTCAGAGACATGTGATGAGAATTTAAAGAAACTAGCCAGAAGACTTTTTAGTGTCTTGGACAATTAAAAAAAAAAAAGATTTTTTTCTTTTCTTTGTTACTTCAATTTATGGTTCCTTTTTTTTTAAAAAATCAGAATTGTCACAAGATGACAATTAGGGGCCGGAATGTTGGAGCCATTTCTTTGTTTAATTATTATTATGGTTACATTTGATAATTATTGTATTCAGGTTTGAGTATTTTGTATTTGTATATTATTCATGTCTAAGTATTAGTTTTATTGTTGTGATTTTGTGAATGAAGACTTTTATTTTGTCGAAATTGGGATTTAAGGAAGCCAGGTAGTAGGTGGAGTAGTAAGGGAAGAGGAAACAATTTTCAGACCGTGAGTTTGTTTGTGGTGACGGGTGCTACTGAGGAGCAATGAGCTAATTCACTGATTTGATGGCACAAGATGTATTAAAATAAAGAAAAAAAGGATTCACAGCGGACTCACGCATCATTGTTTACCCTTACCGCGATAGCGGCTTAAAGCAATAATGCCACTATACACATGAATTACTCCATACATATACACACATGATACATTCTATACATTTACATGAAACTCTCCTTACATATACAAACATGACACAATCCATACATATTCACATATACACTCATGTTAGGGTCTGGGATAGAACCCGGGTCTCTGGCGTGAAAGGTGAGTCACATTTCCACTAAGCGTTGATGAACTCATATTCACACGTTACACTCCATACATATGCACACATGATATATTCTATACATATACATATACATGAAACATTACATATACACACATAAAACAATCCATACATATTCACATATGCATTCATGTTAGGGTCTGGGATAGAACCCGGGCCTCTGGCATGAAAAGTCATTTTCCACTGAGCTACTGGGAGTAGATGAACCCACATAACGAAAGGACCTGATACACATGCACACATGATACACTCCATACATATACACACAATACATTCCATAGATATGCACACATGATACATTTGCACACAGTCTATACATATGCATTCTATACACACATGATTCACTCCATACATATGCACACATGATGCTATACATTTACACTCCATACATATGCACACATGATACATTCTATACATACGGTACACTCCATACATATGTACACATGATACATTCTATACATATACATGAAACTTTCCATACATATACACTCGACCCAATCCATACATATTCACACGTTACACTCCATACATATGCACACATGACACACTATACACTCCATACATATGCACTCATGATACATTCTATATATATATACATGAAACTCTCCTTACATGTAAACACATGACAGAATCCATACATATTCACACATTCTCCATACATATGCACACATGATACATTCTATACATTTACATGAAACTCTCCATACATATACACTCGACACAATACATACATATTCACACATTTCACTCCATACATATGCACACAAGATACACAGCCCATACATATGCATTCTATACACACATGATTCACTACATACATATGCACACGACACACTATACACTCCATACATATGCACACAATATATTCTATACATATACACACATAACACAATCCATACATATTCACACGTTACACTCCATACTTAACACACTATACATATACACTCGATACACTACATACATGATACATTCTATACATATACATGAAACTCTCTATGCATATACACTCAACACAATCCATACATATTCACACGTTACACTCCATACATATGCACACATGACACACACACTATATATATATATATATATATATATATATATATATATATATATATATATATATATATATATATATATACTCCATACATTTGCACACATAATACATTCTATACATAAGATACACTCCATACATATGCACACATGATACACAGCCCATACATATGCATTCTATACACTCGACACAATCAATACATATTCACACGTTACACTCCATACATATGCACACATGATACACAGTCCATACATATGCATTCTATACACACGATTCACTCCATACATATGCACATGCTATACAAATACATGAAACTCTCCATGCATATACACTCGACACAATCCATACATATTCACACGTTACACTCCATACATATGTACACATGACACACTATACATATACACTCCATACGTATGCACACATGATACATTCAATACACTCCATACATATCAGAATCAGAAAGAGCTTTATTGCCAGGTATGTTCACACATACGAGGAATTTGTTTTCGTGACAGAGCTTCTGCAGTGCAACAGCATTACAGAGACAGGACAAAAAAACAGATAATAAATAAATAAATAAAAAATACAAGTAAGTAGTGAATGCAAATATACAAATTGACAAGTGTATGTACAGCTATATTACTATATACAATGTTATATGTGCAGCTGTTATGTGCAAATTGGCATGTAAAGTGTGTTGTTAAATAAGTGTATATGTGTATAGCAAGTAGTGATGTTGGCTTCACAATTATTATCAAGTGTTCATGAGATGGATTGCCTGAGGGAAGAAACTTTCTGTGTCAGCCTGTTCTGGTGCGCAGTGCTCTGTATCGTCGACCAGAAGGTAAATGTTCAAAGAGGCAGTGTGCTGGGTGTGAGGGGTCCAGAGTGATTTTGGCAGCCCTACTGCTCACTCTGGATAAGTACAGTTCTTGAGGAGTAGGAAAGGTTGTACCAGTGATTCGCTCAGCAGTCCGAACTATTCGACGTAGTCTTTGGAGATCTTATTTAGTAGCTGAGCTAAACCAGACAGTTATTGATGTGCAGATGACTGATTCAATGTTGGAGGTGTAGAACTGTTTCAGCAGCTCCTTTGGGAGGTTAAACTTCCTCAGCTGACGAAGCAAGTACCTGCCTCGGTTGAGCTTTTTTGACAATGGAGTTAATGTGAGTTTCCCACTTCAGGTCCTGAGAGATGGTGGTGCCCAGGAACCTGAATGACTCCACTGGTGCCACAATGCTGTCCAATTGTATTACAAATAATATATAAATATATTTGCAGATTTTAATTAAAAAAATAAAATATATTGTGTTGTGAAGAAAAAATCTAATTATGTATGGAAAACATCGTCAATGCACTGAGATATTGAATTGAACCGAATCGATGGCATACTAATTGTATCCGAACCAAACCGTGAGACCAGTGTAGATTCACACCCCTACTCCTTACATTTATAGACCTTTTTCTTGGCTACTGCATGGAGGGCGCCATAGTGACCAGCGTCTTCCGGTAGAATGTTTAGAACTTCCGTTTACAGCGTTTACAACTGGTAATTTGCGATCTGAAAATGGGTTTCAATAGCGTTTTGAGTGGATTACTGTCACGATCACCAGCGATCATACTCCCAAGATCGCTGGATCTCTCACACATTCACATGAACTACAACTTATGGACTACATTTTCAGTCATGCCACACACACACACACACACACACACCTACTCCAGGTCTCCACTGATTGGACAGCTCCACAGCTGATGCTGCTTCTGGACTGATTGCACACACTACTTTAGCAGCACACACACACTCACTTCCTGGCCGAGTCTTGTTTTCTGTAAAGTGACAATACAACGCGTTTCTCCTAGTCTTGTTTTCCCGTGTTTTGACCTTAGCCTAGTTTGTTTTTTTGTCCCTGTCTGCCGCCTGCCTTCCGACCTCTCGCCTGTTATAGTGACTACAATTCTGGATTGCCTTTATACATCTGTTTGCACCTGTGTTGACCTTTGGTTGCCTGACTTTGAATAAACCTGCACGTGGATCCAAACCTTAGTTGTCTCTGTCACTCCTCGTGTTACAATGACGAAGTGGTTTTGTGGCACACAATTTTGAAAGGTGTGTGTTAAAGCTGTCATAACCTGTCAGATATGTGGTACAAGAGCAAAAGAAAAACTTTATCGTAAGCCATGTTTCTTTTCGTTCTGCTTAATCATGTGCCCCAAAAAAGATATGAAGTGCTTGGTTGCAAAACGTAATAAACGCCATTTTTTGACATTTGGTTTTTATTATTGGAAATGACTGTTCAGATGTACCTTAATCAATGTGTGAATTGCTGCCATTAATAACATTTAATAATGTACATTTTAGGCCTAGTACAAATTGCCTTTTTTTCTGCCCTCATCCCCATCACAAAATACCTGTTTGCAAGGCTACATTTCTAAGTGTCCTTTGTAAGTTTATTCTTTAAATTTCTGTGAATATCGAATGAGAGGATGATCACTTGCGCCAAAAGCTGATGGGATGCGCGCGCTCCCGTTTCCTTGCGCAAAATTGTGATTGGAAACACAAGTGGTGTGATCGGTTCTCTTTCAAATAGACTAGACAAAAAGATATGCTCATGCACCCGACAGTCTTGCTGCTTTCAAGAGCTCCAGCACCGGTTGCTTTCTCTTTGACCATTCTTTGAACAGGTTATAAATTAGCCTAAAGTTAACTCTTTGCGTGTGATCATTCTTTCATTATCGCACATGGTGTGTTTTTCACCTGCTTTGTTTTGCTTACAGTTATTTTTGTTAATATGGTTTAATTATCATTCTTTAAAATAACATTGCTCTAATATGAAATTAGCTTCCTATTTATGTGTAGTTAACTTGTGATCTGTGGCCTTTAGCCAGGACAGATTACTGTGCATATTTTAGATGAATGACAATAATTAATAATAAGAATAATACAATAATCATAATAATATGCCGCTGCGAGGCGAACATGTGTCGCGGGACTCGATGCAACAGAGACAAGAACTGTGACACCGTGGCTCAGACCGCTCTGATCATTCAGGTTTGGTTTTCAGCAGCAATATGGAGCCTCCACTCTTTCTGTAACAAGCTACAAGTTGTTTATCTAACTGACTTAATCTTACTTATCAAACAAAACATTGATTCACTAACTTTTCTTAATGGTATTACAGTAGTAGAATATAGCCTGCCGTGGCATTACAGAACCCCCCCCCTCTAGGAGCGACTCCTGGAGCTCGAAGTGGGTGCCCCCGCGGTCTGGGAGCCGGTCGGTCGGGCCTGGCTCGATGAAACTCCTCGATGAGGGAAGGGTCGAGAATATCCTTGGCAGCAACCCATGATCTCTCCTTAGGTCCGTATCCTTCCCAGTCCACCAAATATTGGAGCTGACCCCCTCTTCTCCTTAAGTTCAGCAACACATTAACCCTGTATGCCGTATTCCCATCAATGTCCAATGGTGGTTCTGAGGCCTCCTGGCCGGGGTCAGCCTCCGGGTGGACTGGTTTGAGCAGGAAAACATGGAAGGAAGAAGATATGCGGTAATTAGCCGGAAGCTCTAGTTGGTAAGTCAATTCATTGATTAGTTTATTATTTTGAAAGGACCCACGTACCTTGGACTGAGCTTCCTTCTGGGTAGCCGTAGCTTGATGTCCCATGTAGAGAGCCAGACCCGCTGTCCTGGTTAGTAGGAGGATGTGGACGACGTTGGCGATTGGCCTAAAACTCCTGTGTTCTCACAGCCCGCTGGAGCCGGACATGGCACTGTCCCACACCCTCTCACTACGTCGAATCCCTTCATCGACCGCTGGAATGCAGACGGCTCACCAGACCACGGGAGCAATGGAGGCTGAAATCCCAACACACATTGGAAGGGGGTAAGTCCTGCTGAAGAGTGTGTTAATGAGTTCTGTGCGTATTCGGCCCATGGGAGAAACTCAGACCAGCGATGTTGTTCTCTACTGCAGTATGTTCTGAGATACCGGCCTATTTCCTGGTTGAGACGTTCAACTTGACCATTAGCTTGTGGATGATACCCCGCTGTGAGGCTTACATTGATATCTAGCTGAGGACAGAAGGCCCTCAGGACCTGTGAGGTAAACTGTGGCCCCGATCACTCACAATGTCCTCTGGTAATCCATATGTTTGAAATACATGCTGGAACAAGGCTTGAGTGGTTTCCATGGCTGTGGGTAGGCTTGGTAATGGAACCAGATGACATGCTTTGGAGAAACGATCTATTATCACCAAAATGGTGGTGAATGTGTTGGATGGAGGTAAGTCAGTTATAAAATCGATGGATGGATGGGACCATGGTCGTTGAGGTATGGGTAAAGGCTTGAGGAGTCCTGATGGAAATTCCATTTGTGTTTTTGACTGGGCACAGATTTGGCATGACTTGACATAATTGATTATATCTTTACTCATCATTGGCCACCAAAAAGAGTTTTGGACTAGATGGATCGTTCTTGATATACCCGGATGACCTGCACATATGGATGTATGGACCCATTGCATGACTCTAGGACGTAAGGTAGTGGGGACGTAGTTTTTGTTGGGTGGACATTGTGGTGGCGGAACCTCGTTTTGTTGTTCACGGGTGGATTTCTTCCATAATGTCCCAAGATACAGGAGCAATGACTACTGTAGGGGGTAGTATGGTTTCTTGAGTATTTATTTTATCTGTGGGAGAGTTATGACGTCGTGATAGAGCGTCTGCCTTACTAGTCTTGCTTCCTGGTCTGTATGTGACTGTAATTTGGAACCTGGTGAAGAATAGGGCCCATCGGGCTTGTCTAGGGTTTAGTCGCTTTGCACTTTTAATATACTCCAGGTTTATATGATCTGTGATGACTTGGAATGGGTGTATGGCTCCCTCTAAGCAGTGTCTCCATTCTGCAATTGCCTCTTTCATGGAAAGTAATTCTTTGTTCCCCACATCATAATTGCGCTCTGCTGATGCTAGTTTTCTCGAGAAGGGTTGGGATGTTTGAGTGTAGGGGCTGTGGTGAATCTTCCTTTAATTCCTTGAATGCCTGGTTAGCCTCCTCTGACCACTTCAGTTTCTTCGGTTTACCTTTAAGCAATGACGTCATGGGTGAAGCTAATGTACTGTAGCTACATATGAACCTCCGGTACAAATTTTCAAACCCCAGAAATCGCTGAAGTTCCTTAATCGTGGTGGGTACTGCCATTCCGTGACTGCTTTAACTTTAAGTTCATCCATTCTCACTCCATTATGACTGATGTAATACCCCAAAAAAGAAGTTTGCTTCACGTGAAACTTACATTTTTCCGTTTTGACAAAGTTGGTTATTCAGCAATCTTGAAAGCACCTCTCTGACATGATTCACATGATCTACTTCATTCTTGGAATAAATCAAGATATCATCGATGTAGGCGACAACGTACTTGTTGATTAGATCTTTGAAGATCTCAATGCATAGACGGAGACCACCATCTTTGTTTTCTACAAAGAGGAATCCAGCTGCAGCTCGTGACATTGATGGATGAATGAGACCCGAATCCAGAGCTTTATCAATGTATTCGTCCACGGCTTGGCTTTCCTTGGGGGAGAGAGGGTAAACCTGGGTTTTTGGTGGCATGGCATTGGGCAACACCTCGATTGCACAGTCCCAGGGGCGATGTGGAGGGCGTTACGTTGCTTTGATCTTACTGAACACTTCATATAAGTCTTGGTAACATTCCGGTATAACTACCGTCATGTGAGTTTCAGGGCTCTCAATGCTGGTTGTCAGACACGGCTGTGGTTTAACATGAATACATTTCTCTAGGCAGAATGTAGACCGGCGCATTAATTCTCCTGAATGCCATGGTAACTCTGGGTCATTAATATGAAGCCATGGGTATCCCAAGACTACCTCATACTTAGGGGTGTCAACAATATAGAAGGAAATGGATTCCTGATGTAGCGTTCCAGTCTTGAGAGTGAGAGTTCTTGTTTGTTGAGTAATTCCATTCCCTATGAGCGCATCATCGATAGACTTGATTTTAATGGGTGGTGTACAGGTTTGAGTAGGGATGT